>NC_092804.1:21527312-21827312 GCF_040954645.1 Diabrotica undecimpunctata | reverse complement strand
ATGCAGACGACGGAATATTTATAGCCCAAGTTGAAGATAGTCTGCAAAGACTGGTCCACAGAATTAACATAAGAGCAAAATAATTTAATATGACAATCTCATTTCAGAAAACTAAAACTATAGTAATCAGCAAAGAACCAACTAGATGTAAAATAGAAATTGATGGCATCAATAATGAACAGGTAATGGAAATAAAAAACTTGAGAATTACATTGTCCAGCTATGAAGACCTAGACAAAGAAGTGAAAGATCAAGTACAAAAAGCAAATAAACTAACAGGATGCCTTAATAACACTAAATGGCGAAACAGATACATTAACACTGAGATGAAGTCAAGAATTTATAAAGCCAGTGTAAAACCAATAATGACATATGCCTCAGAAACAGGACCTGACACAGCCACAATGCAAAGGCTATTGGAAACGGCAGAGATGAGAGTACCGAGAAGAATTACAGGAAAGTGAAGACATTAGAAAAAAATGTCAAGTAAAGTGTATAAATTAATGGACACAAGATAGAAAAAAACAATGGAATAACCACATAAGCAGGAGACCTGTGTCGTCAAAATAGCAAGAATCGGACGACCGCACAAAAGATGGAGTAACAACCTTCCATAGAGGTATTATCCGCCAATGAAGAAACAGAATTGCTTATAAAGAATACGAAGAAGAAGAAGATTAAAGTCATAAGGCCACACTAGTTTCTACTATAAATGCACCCACAGAGAACATCTTGCTGCATAAACACTGGAGTGATATACGTAGATGGACATTAGAGTTTCATTGAATTAATTTCTTTCTTACTTATAATAATAAAAAATATTTCCCTTAAAAAGAAAAATTTACAAAACAAAGTTGGGGCACTCTTATGATAGCCAAGATCAGCCCTATTTTAGCTAGGTTGTTATAAGACGATTTTCTAGACACTGTTATTGCTGCCTTACACTTTAGGCTGTTTTATAAAAAAATATGTAGATGACCTAATACTAGCCATCTCTATGACTAGGGATGCCCAGTTTCTAATTGAGGTTGAAGATGAATCACAAGCTGTCCCTTTTTTAGACACTAATTTGATTTATTCAAACCATAATAAAATGTTGGTAGATTGGTACAGAAACTTTATGGCCTTTTAGAGGTATATAAACTACATGTCATACCATACACGTTCCATTCAATTAAACTTGGTTGAACAAAGGAAATGTAAGGTCTTACAAATTTCAGATACATCAATTTCAGATACAACAAAAGAACCTTAGAAGAACCTATACCAATTGCTCCTAGATAATAACTATCCACCATACAACACTATACAGAACTATTCAATCATCTAATCAATACTTCTGCGGCTACTAGAATAAGATAATGAAGGCACTATATTTCTGAACGTTCTTTACCATTACTTTGATGGACATATTTTCATTTCTCTGATGACATTATGTATTTTTCCAGCTTCCTAAATAGTTTTATTATTTTTAATACTTTTATTATTAAAATCTATTGATACTATACATCTTTATTGCTTTTTAAAAAGATATTAGCCTAAAAAGTATCATTTTATCTTTCAAGTGAAGAGTCATAAAATAATTTGAGATCCGCACTTAGAGAAAGTAATTTAAAACAAATGCTGGCAGGAGAATTCCATTACGCAATCTAATGGTGTTTGTTCTGCTTAATAAATGATATTAAATATTTCTGAGCGTGTTGGTAAACAGATACATTGAAGTACATAACACCAAAAAGTTTCATAAGCATTTTCTCAACAAGCACTTCATCAATCATCCTTATCATCAAAGCTACGAGGAATATTCTTATGCAGGTATTGTTATAGGCAGTTTATTAAAAGTTTCGCAACTCAAACGTACTTGTATTGCTCGTTAAAGTGTAATAGAATATTCTAAAGTTTTGTAAGTGCTCCACCTATGTTGTAAAATCAATTTATTATTGGTTCAATAACGTTATTCAATGCGGACAATAAAAATGAACAAGTCGTTTTTTATTTCGGCTGGATGTAATTAATTGTTTGAAGGTTGCTAACAAACAAATTAAAAGGTGTTCTGTAATACAAAGAAAATTATATATATATATATATATATATATATATATATATATATATATATATATAGATATATATATATATATATATATAGATATATATATATATATATATATATATATATATATATATATATATATATATATATATTTATATATATACAGTGTGTAAAAGCCAAATGGAATAAATTCATTATTTAGGTTACTGTACATATTTATAAAAAATCCCGAAACACGTCAAATTTAAATTATAACTTGACATTCTTTAACGTGTAAATGCAACCCCTACCTTTAACCCCCTTAGAAT
The DNA here is from genome assembly GCF_040954645.1 of Diabrotica undecimpunctata. NCBI lineage: Eukaryota > Metazoa > Arthropoda > Insecta > Coleoptera > Chrysomelidae > Diabrotica > Diabrotica undecimpunctata. The sequence goes on along the minus strand of NC_092804.1, from coordinate 21,824,954 downwards.
GACAGGTACAACCCCCAATTTTTAAAATAGGAAATATAGGCTTGTGATATATCGTTTGAAAGGTCTTTTCATTCTCCATTCAAACATGTTGTCGCTTTCAAGTTTATTAAGATTAGTTAAGATAAAATAAATTAAAATCATGTGGTTACCGAAATTCGCTAAAATATACTCAAAACTTATTTCTCGTTTAGGTCTTGATAATGAAAAAGTGAACAAAAACCATAGCAATGTGGTTTTTAGATGGTAACCATTAAAAAACTTTAAAGAATTTCCGTGGCAACGTTATTTTAACAGCATTAGTAAATTGTTTTATTTAAGTTGTCAGTATTTTAATTTAAGTAAAAAGTTAGTTCAATTTAATTCTGAAAAATGGTTAGATTAACGGAAATGCATAAAATAACAGTTTTATAAATGATTGGTTACGGAGATAACACCCGAACACAACAGGAAGTAACTCGCCTATTTCATGAGAAATTTCCTAATTTACCGCCTATATACCAAGGAACAATAAGTAAAATAGAGAAGCAGTTTCGCGAGTTTGGTCATGTAAGGTAGATAAAAAAAGCAGCTGCCAATGCACCGAGTGATGAACTCAAATTAGATGTGTTGCTTGAGTTTCAGGAAAATCCACATACATCGAGTAGACAAGCATCCACTACATTCAATGCTAGCCATACATCGATAGTAAACATATTAAAAGAAAATAAAATGCATCCCTATAAGATGTATTCATTTGACTCTCGACCTGTAAACATCGATACGAATTAGGCGAAAGTTTATAGTGGTGATTAAAAACGGGCTCCGGCCGCGTTTTTACCGTCATTATCGTTCAAGTGGATATACTATTTATAAACTATTTAAAAATTAAAATATACAGTTTTAACAATTAAAATGAGTGCTCCACCAGATTTATCGGTGAGTGTTCCTTTTTATACTGCTACTGTTAATGGTCAAATAATAAATACTCAATATCAGCAACAGCAAATTCAACCAGAATGCCCAAATGTCCTTTTTCCACAAAATTTACAACCAAATTCAGCACAAATTTTAAATAACCCACCAACAACAATATATTATGTTCCTAACCAAGTACTATCACAATCTTCCTCAAACTGTCAATACAATCCTAAAATAAATCCCACATTATCTTCACCTCAAAATGGAGCTTACGATTCGATTGAGATGACACATACATTACAAAGTGAAGAATCTTCAGGGGAAATCAGCGACATTGAGTCATCGGACATCCACGAATGGCAAACTATACAACATAGTAACAAAAAACGCAAAATTAATCCTCCGACACCAACAGAAAACGAAGACACAGTAGTAACTAGCAATAAATTTCAGATTCTACAAAATGAAAACGAAAACGACAACAATAACAGTACAGAAAATACCAACGAAACTCCAGCAACCTCTAAACCCCCACCAATTTTTATATATGGTGTTACAGAATACAATAAAATGGTTAATAGCCTATCGGAAGTAACACAAACAGAGACATTCTATTGTACAGCATTAAAGAACAACACAATAAAAATAAATTCCCGTGACTCAGAAACATACCGAAAACTGGTAAGACATTTAAACAGCAAAAAAATTGTGCATCATACGTACCAAATGAAAGAGGATAGAGCATACAGAGTTGTAATTCGTAATCTACATCATACAGTGCCCATTAATATAATAAAAAGCGAAATAGAAAAACATGGGCATTTAGTACGCAATATTGTAAATATAAAACACAGAGTAAGTAAGGACCCTCTAATGATGTTCTACGTCGATATAGAACCTAATCGAAATAATAAAAAAATATCTTCTTCTTCTTCAAGTGCCATCTTCGTTCCGAAGGTTGGCGATCATCAGGGCTATACGTATTTTCGTAAAAAAATATATGAAATTCAATTTATAAACAATGCGAAAATAGTTATTGAGCCACCGTATAAAAAGAATAACATTGTCCAGTGTACCAGATGCCAATTGTATGGACACTCTAAGACATACTGTAATAGACCTTATCACTGTGTCAAATGTGGAGGCAACCATATGTCAGCTGATTGTAAAAAACCTAGAGACACACCCGCCATATGTGCTCTCTGCAATGGAGCACACACCGCAAATTACAAAGGATGCATGGTATATAAAGAGTTAATTAGCAGTAGAAACAGAGCAAGAGGAGTATCATCGCACACTCCAGCGAACAATCAACTACAATATAACAGAAATACAGTAAAGAATAATCCGCACTTAAACAATCAAAATCACGCGACTTACACACAAGCAACGGGTGGAACAAATGTAAATAATGTCCATAAAAATACGAACTCATACAACCAGAATCATGCAACTTACGCTCAAATAACAAGTGGAACACATGTAAGTAATACAAACAGTGACATTGGAGAGATGATGAAGAGTTTCCTTAACGAATTCAAAGCTATGTTTTCACAACTAATTAATCAAAATAGCGTGATCTTAAACATGCTTTCCACAGTAATAAATAAAATTAGTAATGGAACTTAAGTCACTACGAATTGCACAATGGAATGCCAACGGCCTAGGCAACCATAACACAGAAGTTACTAACTTTCTTAAACATAACAAAATTGATGTTCTACTCATATCGGAAACCCATTTCACTGACAGAACGATGTTCAAGATCCCTCATTATTCTATTTACAACACCAACCATCCTGATGGAACAGCACACGGTGGCGCTGCTATTATTATACGTGACACTATACCACACTATGAGGAAATAATGTATCAGACGGAAAAAATACAAGCTGCAGTAATCTGTATCAGTTCTCAACCATGGTCTTTTGACATTGCGGCAATGTACAGCCCTCCAAGGCATAATATCACCACAGCAGAATATGAAGACTTCTTCAAACATCTATCAAACAAATTCGTAATTGGAGGTGACTGGAATGCCAAGCATACAGACTGGGGATCAAGACTATGTACGACAAAGGGAAAAAATCTCAGACAAGCCATAGCTAACACAAACAGCTCTTACTTATCTACAGGGCAACCCACCTACTGGCCATCAGATCCAAACAAAATCCCAGATCTACTCGACTTCTTTATCCTCCATAACATAGCCTTAAATTATTTTGACATACAAGCATCCTGGGATCTGTCCACCGACCATACTCCCATAATTGTGACACTATCTACTCAAATTATAAAACGTCCGAATATCCCTAAGTTGACAACATCAAAAACCAACTGGAATATATTCGAGTCTTACATAAATGAAAATTTAAATTTAAATATAAGATTAAAGCAACCAGACGATATCGATAATGCTGTGCTTCTTCTCACCCAAACTATACATGCAGCCGCTGAAATAGCTACACCCCCTCAGAATGACAAAGAACCAAGTGACACCAACATACCCATATATATAAAACGTCTTGTTGCACAAAAAAGAAGAGCCAGGCGCATATGGCAAAGAAGTCGCAATCCTATAGATAAAAATGAATACAATAGATTAACACGGCAACTTAAAACTGCTCTACAAGACGCGAGGAATGATACATTTGAACTATTCATCAACAGCCTGTCAAAAGAAGACCACAGCATCTGGAAAGCAACGAAATCATTCAAGAGACCTATACAGCACATACCACCTCTAAGGAAAGCCGATGGAAGCTGGGGAAAAACTGAACAAGAAAAGGCATCAATATTTGCTGAACATCTCTCACAAGTTTTTGGTGCAACTGAACTTAATAACAATAATAACGAAGAACAAGTTAAAAACTTCTTAGACGCTCCATGCCCAATGATGCTACCAATCAAATACTTTACTCCTAATAATGTCAAAGAACAAATTTCTAGATGCAATAACTACAAAGCACCAGGCTTTGACATGATCACTGGGCTAATATTAAAAAAATTACCGAGAAAAGCAATTGTCCTACTAACAATGATATATAATAGTATCATAAGATTAGCCTACTACCCGATTAATTGGAAGTTCGCACAAATAATTATGATTAGTAAACCAAATAAACCACCAAATATTACTACTTCATATAGACCAATCAGCTTACTTCCAATAATGTCAAAAATCTTAGAAAGACTTCTGCTCCAAAGATTCTCAGAAGACATCGAAATTAATTCAGTGATCCCCACACACCAGTTTGGTTTCCGCGAAGCCCATTCAACTCTACAACAGTGTCATAGGATTGTTAAAAACATTAATGTATGCCTCGAAGAGAAAAAAATTTGCACTGCTGCCTTCCTGGATATAGAACAAGCCTTCGACCGTGTTTGGCATGATGGTCTCCTGTATAAACTTAAGTCATCCTTTCCCACTCCTCACTATCTACTCTTAAAATCATACCTCACAGAACGTCACTTTCAAGTCAGATTCCTTACAGAAACCTCTCATTACTATCCCATAAAATCCGGTGTCCCTCAAGGAAGTGTCCTGGGTCCCCTCCTGTACCTCATATACACTGCTGATATTCCAACAACAAATACGACCACAGTAGCCATGTTCGCAGATGACACCGCCATAATATCCATCGATGATGATCCCCAAGTAGCATCAGGAAACCTTCAAATACACATGAACCTACTACAAGACTGGATGAATAGATGGAAAATCAAAGTTAACCATACTAAGTCTAATCAAATTACATTCACCAACAGGAACATCATATGTCCAAGAATTAGACTGAACAACATATTACTACCAGTAAAAACAGAAGTCAAATACCTGGGAATGACACTTGATCGAAAGCTCACTTGGAAAGCACACATCTTGGCAAAAAAAATCCAAATCAACATGAAAATACGTCAAATGAATTGGTTAATAGGCCGAAAATCACAGTTATCCACAGATAATAAACTTCTCTTGTATAAGTGCATAATAAAGCCTATATGGACATATGGGGTGCAACTATGGGGCTGTGCAAAGCCTTCTAATACCAAAATCATTCAGAGGATCCAATCCAAAATACTCAGAATGATTTTCAATGCGCCGTGGTACGTTAGTAATAAAACACTACATGATGACTCTGGAATACCGTTCGTTGAAGACGAAATCAGCAGACTAACAAGAAATTATTTAGAACATCTGCCAGCCCATCCCAACGAGGAAGCAAGACAACTACACCTACAACCAGAAGTCAGACGAAGATTGAAGAGACAGTGGCCAACAGACTTTATTCACTAATTTTAATTTTAATTTTAATTTCCATTTTAATTCTAGTTTCAAATTATAATCCTACACTGATTTTATTTGTTAGTGTTAGTATTGGGAGTGTTATCAGTGGATAATTTCTCCTCTCATGTATTTGCAATACTCACATTTACTAATAGCTTGTAATAGCAGATTGTAAATTTACAAATTTAATAATAAAAAAAAAAAAAAAAAAAATCCCTATAAGATGATACCTACTCAGGAGCTCATAGAAGAAGATTTTGATAGGAGAACTTTTTTTGTGAGCAAATGATGGACATGTTGGATAATAATATTATCCAATTAGAAGACGTTGTGTTTTCTGATGAGTGTACTTTTTCACTTAACGGTCATGCTAATCGGCAAAATTGCCGCTACTGGGCCACGGAAAATCCTCACTGGATGAGAGAAGAACACACTCAATACCCTCAAAAGGTTAATGTTTGGGCAGGGATTGTAGGAAACAATATCATTGGTCCCTTTTTCATTGAGGGCAACTTGAATGGTAACAATTATTTGGCACTACTTCAAAATGATGTCATTCCAACGTTGGCAAATTTATATCCTGATCCAGGAAACCCTCAAGTTCCAGCGAATACGATATGGTTTCAGCAGGATGGAGCACCACCACATTACCAACTTAAAGTCCGGCAGTACCTCGATACAATATTTCCCAATCGGTGGATAGGGAGGCGAGGATCGATTGAATGGCCAGCGCGATCACCTGATCTTACATTATTAGATTTCTTTTTATGGGGATATGTGAAGAGCCATGTGTACAAAATTAAACCTTCTGATTAAAATGACTTAAAAGAACGAATAACGCTTGCGATTAGGTCGATCACGCCTGTTATGTTAAATAATGTTAGAAGACAGGTTTATTTGATATTAGGATGTTGCCAAGACGTTCGCGGTGAACATTTTGAACATCTACTTCATTAACATTCATAGTTCTTTTTCGTGTTCTACATTTTATTACGTTTTGCATTACATTTTAGTTTTTGATTGTATTGTAGCGAATTTCGGTAACCACATGATTTTAATTTATTTTATCTTAATTAATCTTACTAAACTTGAAAGCGACAACATTTTTGAATGTAGAATGAACAGACCTTTCAAATGATATATCACAAGCCTATACTTCCCATTTTAAAAATTGGGGGTTGTACCTGTCTTTCTAAGGGGATTGAAGGTAGGGGTTGCATTTTCACATTAAAGAATGTCAAGTTATAATTTAAATTTGACGTGTTTCGGGATTTTTTATAAATATGTACAGTAACGTAAATAATGAATTTATTCCATTTGGCTTTTACAGACTGTATATATATTTCTAAAGTATTCAACTAGTGAATAGGTTTAATCGGGCATTCACGTTGGCAAATAAAAAAAGAAGTCAACTACTTCATAAGTTTATCGAAGACGTTTCGTTTTATATTTCTAAAGATTCATCAGTTCTCTAAAATATAACAGATGACATAAAGTTTATAAGAAATACAGATGTTAATAGTTCATAACTTACAACTCAATATGTAGTATGTAGTATATTATCGATGTTATTATATATGTACTGTAAACTTTACTCATTATTTAGAACTAACTTAACAAAAAAAAAACAAAAAACACACAAACTCTGCAGAAAATAATGTTCATATTCGCAGTGGCGCACCAAGGGGGGGGGTTGGGGGTTACACCCCCCCCCCATGACCCTATTCCGACACTGCTACTTACCCATATTGAGGACTCAAAATGGAGGTAATAACATAAAAAAATTTTCGGTGACCAACCAAACCCCCCCCCAGAGGCAAATTCTAGGTGCGCTACTGCATATTCGTAGATAAGAAGATTTAAAAATTTTTAAACAGACATTTGACTTCATTTAGAGATGGTTCTCCACTGAAGTCAAACAAAGCACTGATTTATTGTAATCTATGCAAACGACGTGACGCGATACAGAAAATTTTTTAAGGGCCATATGTCACCAAATTCCAAGGTTTGAGACAATTATGAACCTATACAGGGGTCATTGAATGATTAGTTGGACGGGTGGATTTTTATAGCGGAAATATTTGATATATTATTTTTAATTTATGTTTTAATGAAACTTGGAAATATGGGATGGTTGTGTTATTTTGAATGGAAAATAAGCCACATTTTAACTGAAGAATAATTGGTATTATTGTCGATGTCGATTCTTTTGTTTATTGCCGATGAGTTCTTGAGGATCTCATACATTTCAATAAAGGAGCGTTTCTGATGGTTATTTTGTTCACCAGTATTTTGGTATTTGTGAAGTCAATGTGATGTTTGGTGGAAACGGCGTGTTGTGCAAGGGCACAAGAGGGTTTGGAACGTCTAATATCTCTTTTGTGTGAAGTTATACGCCCTAGAAGAGACCGACTGGTCTGGCCAATGTAGCAGGAGTTGCATTCTGAACAGGGTATCTGATAGAGAACATTAGTGTACTCTAACGAGTCCAATGGTTTTAGTATTTTTTAGGGATATTTTGACGGGTAAGTTTTTGAATAGTTTAGTAAGCTTGTTCGTAATTTGTGGGAAATAGGGAAGAGAAGCATATTTTGTGACTGGTTTTGGGGTTACCGGGGAATTGTTCGTCTGTATGCTATTGGACATGGACGCTAGTATTGCACCGTTAGGTGCTTCCGAAATAGAATGACCATAGCTTTTAGCGAAAAGATATCTGTTGGTGATGGATATGTGGTAAAAGTTATCAATGAGAACGGATTTGAGTAAATCCAAAGATTCCCTCTTGTACCGCGTATGGGTCACGACCATAGATTTTTCCTAAAAACTGGCGTCGTTTAATAAAGTTTAAGATATTTCCAATTGAGTATTTAATAATAAAAACATTTGAAAGTAAAATTTATTACAAATCAAGAATTTAACAAAAAAAAAAGAATAAAAAATTTAAAAAATTTGAAAATCTGCAAAGAAAAAAAAAATAATTTTTAAATTTTAAACATGTTTTAAAGAAACGTTATTTGATAGTATGTATTATCTCCACAAGCTCTATTTACGGCTCTCATTCAATCAGTTACACTTTGGAAGGGAGAACGTTGTGCGTTGCATCTTCTGATGATCTGCTGTTAATAGTGGTCCCGTGGCAGATATTCTGGACCTTAATCCACATTTATTTAAGCGTATAACTGTATAAACGGAAACTGTGTTTCTATGGAGATAATTTAACCGTAGAACAAGTACTGATGCTGAGAATGATCGCTTAAAGCTTGCAATACAATAAAGCGAGCTTCAACTTGACTTGTGGTTCTTGGTCTACCTTGACCTGGTCTCCTGATAAGTTTTCATGTTATCCGAAATCTCTGTATTGCATCAAATATTGTACTTTCCATCCTATTAGAAATTCATAAAGGATTTGCAATCCAACGTATGCTCCGCCCATCATCCTGTACAGTTTGTAAAACAGCTTGTGCTACTTCTTTTGGTATCACAATTTTTTTTATTGTAATTTTTGTAATCTGTAAACACTTAAAATACCAAAATAAACTTAAAATAATACTGTTTAATTTATGATACTATTTTACATTAATAACAAAAATTTTGTGTAGAACTGTTGTTGTTCTCAAACATCATCTAAACAGGTTAAAAAAACAAGTTTTTACCTAAAAACGAATCAGTACTGATATCATTAGTTTTTTGAGGGCCTGAAGATGTTGTAAAAGTTTGTAAACTTTACCAACTCTTTAAACTGGTTTACCAACTTTAATAAAAACCTATAACGGATTGTGAGTAGAAGACTTATTTCCCTAACATTCATTAATATGAGTGCTCACACCAGCAACCTTTTCATCATTTGTTTTTATTTGTATTCTTTTGATTTTATGAAATTATGTATTATATTTAATTCTCTGTCTACTACTAAATTCATTAAATTTATGGAAATTTAAATCATTATAAGCTTTGGAACATAATTTATGTAATTGTTTTTCAAAAAAGTTAAAATCAGCAAAAGTGATTTTAATTTCCAAATTAATATTATTTCTTCCAAACCTGTCTGTTACATAATCTCCGAGCATTTTTAATATTTATCCTAGTATATTTACAAAAATAAAATATTTGAGCATTTCACATCAGTATTGAGTAATAATACGAAAAAAAAATATGGATATTAATACCGTTATTTTTATATTTGACATTTGTCATTGCTTACCAAATTTTCTATCTGTTCATATCTTTAAATCCATTCATTGCATGAGGTTCTCCATAATTACTATCAATTTTTAATTAAATAAACACTTTGTTGATATACAAATCTCAATACGATTACCCAATCCGCAACTAATTGAAAAAAAGAACAATTACTTAATGATCTGATGATTACCTCGCTTAAAGCGTTAAGGATAGAATAAATAATTTGAGAATTAGAAAGTATCGTATTGATCAAGCATAGTGAATCAAATAAGAATACTATGCATAACATAGTGTTTAACTATTTATTATTATTTTATTATTAAACAATAAAATTATTGTACTTTCACTTTCAATTAAAAGCATTGTTTTAAAGATGGGAAAAAAATTGACACCTCCTAGGTATTTCCTATATTTCTGTATATATTTTTTTATAGTTTTGTTTAATTTTAGTTAATCAATAAAGCCATTTATTACACTTTTACTTAATTATAAGGTATTTTATCCTAGGTTTATGCGTGAAGACTACTCACCCTACTAATAGGTAAAAAATCTCAGTTTACCTCTCGGTTTACATCAATTTAGTCTGAAAATATCGTTTATTTACTACTTTATTTTGATCTAATTATATATTCTAATTATCTAAATATATTAGTAAAGATTTCAAGTATCATGAATGCTTCAAGAATACTTTCCATTCTCATAAGATTTCTCACCCGTTGATGTAAGCTCTACAATCATTCATGCAGGACTATCTAATCATGAAGCAGTATATACCAAGTTTAACACTCTTAAAAAACAATCCTTGAAAACCCAACGTTTAGGTTTAGGTTTCAATAAGGTTTTAATAAGGCATTTCCTTTAATTACAAATAGTCAAAACATCACAAACCCTGGACTACCGAAGGTATCCGCATATCGGCCAAGAATATGCGTTCACTATTGTACATCAAGAAATTTCAAGTACAGAGGAACCTATCTAAAACTTATCAAAACAGCTAAACAAAATGTACTATCAGAATCGTCTGGGAAGCTCTAAAAATGTTTCAAGAGAAACTTAAAAATCTAAATGAATACATCGTTAATGTGAGTAAAGATATAACATCAACTATTTTGCCACAACAAGATCCTATTTTCTATCTCCCCAATTTAAAAAAAGGTCTCGAATCCATTCTTTATAAGACCAGTTGATAAATCTGAACTGATCCGAAGTAGTATCAAATCAGTAGTATCAAAAGCAAATTTTCCTGTAGTAATGATGGACTATCCATGAAAATTTTCTTAAATCTCCCAAAAAATGTGTTGGAAGTCCTGGTCTAACTTATTAACGATTCATTTGAAAAGGTATATTTCCAGATTGCCTAAAGAAAGCCATTATTATTTCTCTTCATAAAGGTTGTGAAAAGTCGAATGTCTGCAACTATAGACCTATTGCCTTACTACTCGTCTTATCCAAAATTATTGAAAGACTTATAAAAGTCCGGTTCGGTTCGGCTTTTTATCCAATGAATGTACCAGTGATGCTATGTTTTCTGTATTACATGAAGTCTATCAATCACTAAACAATAATCTTTACACTGCCACTGTTTTTTGTGATTATGCCAAAGCTTTTGATTGTGTAAATTACAACATTTTGATAAAAACTAAATTTCTACGAAATTCGAGGTATTTCTTTGAATTGGTTCCAATCTTACTTGAGGAATAAGAAACAACTAGTTAGAACAAATGATACTGACTCTAGTCATAAAAGCATTGTATGTGGAGTAAAATAAGGTTCAGTATTGGGTCCTCTACTTTGCTTTATCTTTATAAATAACATCAATAACTTCAAAATCGATGGAACATTTTTTCTTTTTGCTGATGACCAGTATTACCTGGAGGAACTCTAATGTTGCAACTCTTCAACTAAGAAATTACAGTACGTTAGGTACAAGCAACTAAAGTATTTATATATATATATATATATATATTTGGGTATCACATGTAGTAACTAAAACTTATTCGTAAACTAGTTCGTAAGGTTTTATTATGCAACTTGCAATTTAGTTAAATTTTGAAATTGATTGTATATTTTATTATCTTTTATTTTGTGATATTGATTTTTGTAATTTTAGTAAATTTTAATTGGTATTGTTATTTTTCTTGACTTTTTGGAAGCTTTGTCCATAAAATTGTACAATTTTCAGTGACAATAAAGCATATTAAGTATCAGTTGCATGAATCTCTCATTTTCTGTAATAGGTAATCCTTTTTTGAATTTGCAAAAGAAGTATCGGAGTACGGACGGAAAAAAGAATAAGAAAAAGAATAGTGTAGCAATATCTGATAATAAACCAGTACACTAGGTATTTGAAATATATTAGTGATAACGCAACTGTAAAAGAAAAGCAAAATATATCGAATATGAAAATAGTGGATCGGACCATAAGATGGTTAAAGCAAAAATTTTGTTCTAGTCCCACATGGACCTAAAAAATCAAAAATATAGACCAAGAACTCCAAGAAAAATAATCAGATAGGAGGTAAACAATGTAGACAGTTCAATTCATACATAAGATAAACCTTTGAAAGAGGTCCACAAAAATGTGGTAATAGTATGAAATCTGCTGTTAAAAAAAAGCAATTAATGTGAAGACTAGACCGCTAAAAAAAAAGAAGTCAAGTAACAAAGGTATATCAGAAAACAAATAACACAGCCAGTAAAACAATAGGTGGCTTAAAAAGAATATGGTCATCATCATCATAAGTGGCTCGACAATCCGTTGTGGATCTCCGCCACTCCTGTCGATTCCTGGCAATTTCCCTCCATCTTCTGACCCTTAGAATCTGTAGGTCTTCTTCCACATCATTAGTTATCTGACATCCTAGCAATGTGTCCAGCCTATCTAAGCCTCTGTACTTTAACAAATTTCACAATATCTGGATCGGTGTATAACTGATATAGTTCAAAGTTGTATCTTTGACGCCATAGCCCATTTTTAATTACGTCTCCAAAAATATTTCTAAGAATTTATCTCTCAAAAATACCAAATAGTCTTTCATCATTTTCAGATAAGGTCCACGTTTTAGCACCATATATCAAAACCGGTCTCATTTAGGTCTTGTATATATTGAGCTTTACTGCACGTCTTATATTTTTATTTTTTAAATGTTTCTGGAGACCGTAAACATTTCTGTTTGCTCTTGTTATGCGTGTTTTTACTTCGTCGCTTGTCATGTTTGTTGCGTTTACTAGCGATCCAAAATATGTGAATTCTTTGACTTGCTCAAAGGTATGGTTGCTAATTTGAATTCTCTGTTGGATATTTCGGGGGTTTTTAGAAATCAACGGCGCGTCCCTCTGTCTTGGACCAATATTAATGTCAAAGAACTTAGAGTTTTCTCCTTCAATTCTAACGCATGAGCTTACGTTTTGCATTATTAGTCGGGTCAACTTAATTAACTTAGGTGGGATACCAAAGTCTATCATTGCATTATATAATGCAGTTCTTTTCACACTCTCATAGGCTGCTTTAAAGTCGACAAAGAGATAGTGCGTATCTATGTTATATTCTAGTGACTTTTCTAGAATCTGCCTATGTGCTTGAATTTGATGTGTAGTTGACTTTCCAGCAGTAAATCCGCATTGATATTGACCAACAATATCCTTTGTAAAATGTTTAAGGCTTTTAAACAATACATTGCTAAAGATTTTATATACAGATGCTAACAGAGTAATGCCTCTGTAGTTCTTACACTCCAGTTAATCACCTTTTTTTTGCAACGGACATTTAGCCACTCTTCTGGTACCAATTCATTCTGCCATATAAATACTATTAGTTTATGGATTGCTGCAAAAACTGATCAACACCTTTTTTTATACATTTCCGAACAGATTTAATCGATTCCTGGGGCTTTTTTATCTTTGAGTTTTAGGATGGCATTGGACACTTCTTCTCTTGTTGGGTCTTCACTGTGTAGTTGACGTTGTAGATTTTGTTGTCTATGCGTTAACCTCCTTCAATATCGTTTATATTAAGATGTTCGCTGAGATATTGTTCCCATCTGTTAAGAACTGAGTTTGTGTCATGGAGAATTTCACCATTAGTGTCTTTACAAATTTTTAATCGTGGTTTAAATTCTCGACGGCTATTATTTAAGGATTTTTAGTATTTCCTCGTTTCATTTTTATCAAATAAACTTTGTAAAATAATATGATGAAGCTCTTATATTGGAAAATAATGGAAGAACGCGACAGAGATGGACGATCTTTTGATAATATCCAGAACGTACGGAATTCGTGACTAAGACTGTGAAACAAAGAACATATTATGGGAATGTACGGCTCATTTAAAAGATATATTGAGAACAAATGTTTATAGCAAACTGAGTTTATATATGAAAAAGTATAATTTGTGTAACCTTCTGGTTAAGGTTTAGTGTCAGGTTGCGCAAATCTCCCTAACATGACTTAAAGACCCTCCAGCTTGTTAAGCCAGTAACATAGCTACAGCTTCATGGTCGCCACCGTATATGTTGTACAAATAATGGACAAAAACAGACCGCCCATACAAACAATGCAGTAAGGCTCAACGATACAATGGGATAACTAAAGCAATAGGTGCAATAGTTTTTCTATGCATTTGACAGGTCAAATTAGAATAGGCGTCCTTTAGATTATTTAATATTGTCCTTTATTCCACAATTTACAATGTAATTACTAAAATAAAAAAAATTTGGATAGTGCATAATGTATTCAACGAAACTGAATTTTAGGAACAAGTGAATAATCATTCTAAAATCCACTATTCACATTTGTCACTTTTAAGAATTAGGATTTATTGCTGACTAACTAAAGTATTTATAGCTAAATTCATTAGAATTTTATACGTCCAAGAATTCGTCAATATTACCTTAGCATAACATATCCTTTCGACCATGTTTGTAAAATGACATCACTTTGTTTACCGACGACGATGACATTGAATTAACATACTTAGTATGTTCCTAACAATGTTTGTTTTACTCTTAAGGACAGCGCGTAGCAGCTGGTTTTGCCCGTTCTTGAAGATCATTGGAGACTGTGATTTTACTTGTTGCGACAACAGTAGCAAGAAAAAATGCGTTAATGAACAATCGCTTAATGTATGGATTTTATTTGTATTGATTGGTAAATACCACACCTACTTGGTTATAAAAAATGTCAGAAGAATATATTGTACTATATTAATAAATCAAGAAACATCTGGTATACCTACTTCATAATGTATAACTGTCTAATCATTAACTCTATTTAAAACGCTTATTTGTGAATTTGTTTCAATTAATAATTGTCATTATTTCGAAATCTTTCTGGCTATGGCTAAGCGCTATTTTAAAAAAATTGTACGTTCAAATCAGTCTGTTCGTAAGATACAATATTTTTCTCTCCCTATTCCACATTTGCTTTCTGCCACATTGGTTAGATATCTAGATCAGAAGAATTTTCCTTTTTATTCAATCAATCAGTTAATAACGTTCTACGCCGTCTTCTGATTTTCAGTCTCCATTTATCTCGGTGGTTCCAAAGGTTTTTTTCAACTCTCCTCTCCCCTGAGTCTTTATCGATTCCTTCTCTCCAACTTACTTTTGCTACCTTGCTTTTTTCTTCCATGCGGTGTCCAGCTCAATACTTTCTTTGGTATTCTGTGTTCATCCATTTTTTGGACGTGTCCATACCATCTTAGTTGATTTATTCTGATGTCCTTTGTTATATCGTGCTTAACAAACATAATTTCTCGTATTCTTTCGTTTCTAACTCGGTCTAATCTTGATTTTCCAGCCGCTCTTTTCCAGAAGTCCATTTCTGTTGCTACTAATGCTTTTAAGTTTTTTCCTTTCAGTGGCCATACCTCACTTCCATATGTAACAATTCTTTTTATAATGCTGTTTGTTTTCTTTGGAGATTGTTTTGTCCTACAGTACACTGTTTAATTACATAATGGCGTGTCTTGGTTATTTGTATTTTTAATTTCTTCGTCTAATTTGCCATCGTTGGTTATTTGCATTCCTAAATATTTGTATTTTTGACAGTGATTTATTTCTCGCTGTATTTCTTCCAAGATTAGATTTTGTTGAATTCCCCCAATACACATGTATTCCGTTTTCTTGATATTTACTTCTAGCTCCCATAGTTCGGATTCTTCTATAAGTTTACGGGTCATATATTTAAGGACTTCATAGTTTAGGGCCATCACTATCTGGTCGTCTGCAAAACTTAATGTGTACAATATTGCATCGTTAAGAGGAATTTACATATTTCTGTATTTTCTTTTCCACGTCTTCATCGCTTGCTCCGAGTAGATCTTAAACAAAGTAGGAGACACGCAGCATGCTTGTTTGAGTTCTTTGCTGACAGTGAAACCCTTGGATACCTCCTGATCTTTCTTTATTTTACTTGTGTTGTTCTTGTAGAAGTCTTGAACAGCCTTGATTAAGGTTACACTAATATTTGTTTTTTCGAGAGCTTCCCAGAGTTTTTGTTGTGTTACACTATCATAAGCTTTTTTAAGATCCACGTAAAGATGTATTGGTTGATTTCGTGCTACTTTTTTTCGATTAGCTGGGTAAGAGTAAACAGATGGTCAATAGTTGATCTATCTGCTCTAAAGCTGGCCTGTTCTTCGGCCTCCATATCAGAGAATTTCTCTTCCATTCTCTTTTTGGTGAGTTTCCCGTAAACTCTCGAGATGGTGCTAAGGACTGCGATTCCTCGATAATTGTCACATACTTATTTACTTCCTTTCTTATGTATTGTCGTGATAAAGGATGTCCCCAACTCCTCCGGTATACTCTCTCTATTATTACATTTGTGATAAATGCTGGCCAGCTGCTTATATATTTTCCATTCTTTAATGCTTTGCATACTCGAGAACTTCTTTGTCATCAATCCTAATTGGGGAAGCTAACTTGCACCTCTGATTGTGTTTGAGGTGTTTGCAAATATTCTGCCCTTTCTTCCGCCAGTAGATTTGCGAAGTATTCGTCCCATTTATCTAGGCTGATCATTACTTTTGTTGAACAAACCAAAATTTGTACCTTAATGTAAGAAGTGTCAGGCATATAGACACCCGCAAGGTTACTGTACAAAAGAATGTATTAGCTGCACTAGAAAATACCTAACAGCCAAATGTGGCATATAGTATCAAAAATCTGTAAAAAATTCAAAAACGAGAAAAAAAAAGCGTGGCACTTGGGGAGTGCTGACAGAAGTGAATACTTCTTATAGCGTGTTAATATTATATATAAATTAATGAAATTGATGTCTGCTTATTACTGAATTCTTTCTTCTGATGTCACTCAATATGTAACTTCTTCAAATTTTATAATAATTTTTTAAACTGTTTGTCCTTTTTCTCGTGTTGTGTAAATGTATCAGTTAATGTTTATGACACTCACCATATATTGTTGGATAGCCTAATTTTGACGAAATACCCCTGAAGATGCTCTAGGAGCGAAAGTTCTTGGTCAAGATTTAATAAAAACTGTGCTCGATATCTACCTTTTATTTGATTAAAATATTATTGAATTGTTAATAGTTTTATAATAACATTACACATTTAAATTCTTTAAAATTTTAAAAATCACTTCAAAAAAACAACAACATATTTTTAAAATGTTTAAAATTTTTTGTAATTTTTTACCATTTGTTAGAATTTTTCATAACTTTTTATAGCTTTTTTATCATTTTTTATAATTTTTTATAATTTTTATTAAAATTTAATTTACTCCTATTTATTTTAATTTATTTTATTTCATTTAACTTAATTTGATTTAATTTTATTGAATTTTAGCTAATTTTATTAAATTTTACTTAATTTTATTTAATTTTATTTAATTTTATTTAATTTTGTTTAATTTTATTTAATTTTATTTACTTTAATTAATTTTATATAATTTTTTATAATTTTTTTATAATTTTTTATAATTTTTTATAATTTTTTATAATTCTTTATAATTTTTTATAATTTTTTATAATTTTTTATAATTTTTTATCATTTTTTATACTTTTTTATAATTCTTTATAATTCTTTATAATTTTTTATAATTTTTTATAATTTTTAATAATTTTTTATAATTTTTTATAATTTTTTATAATTTTTTATAATTTTTTATAATTTTTTATAATTTTTTATAATTCTTTATAATTTTTTATAATTTTTTATAATTTTTTATAATTTTTTATAATTTTTTATAATTTTTTATAATTTTTTATAATTTTTTATAATTTTTTATAATTTTTTATAATTTTTTATAATTTTTTATAATTTTTTATAATTCTTTATAATTTTTTATAGTTAAGTTTTATGGTTGAGCTGGTGGTACAAAAGATTGCACAACAGCATAAAAAGATATATCAGAAATATTTTGTTAATAAAATGGCTCGTAACCATGGTGTTTTTGTTCACCGGTTACCACCATTCCATTGTGAGCTTAATTCTATTAAGCTAATCTGGACATAAGCAAAGAAGGCGGTAGCAAGTCAAAATACTAACTTTAAGTTATGTGATCTAAAAGTGCTTTTCCACGAAGCCATAAATACCGTTATCCCAGAGAACTGGCAAAAGTGCATCTTTTACACGTAAAAAGAAATAAAAAGATGTGAACAGGTAAATATCATTTTGGAACCCATTGTCGTTCAACTTGGTGGAGATAGCGATGACTCAGATACTTCTGATGTTGAGCAAAAGTATGTTTTGTAAAATTGATTAATTTATTCAGTATTTTTGTTTTCACCAAGAACTTTGATGATATTGTTGATGAAATTAAGAACGTTCATGCCTAAACAGTATTCAGAAATCTTAGAATCATACATTTCAAATAGATATTTCGGAGTAAAACAAAAAGAAGTGTACACCGACTTAAGGGAGATCAAATCTGGCGTGCCAGAAGGGAGTGTGTTAGGTCCGGTTCTGTACCCATTGTATACGCGTGACATTCCAGAGCTAGAATAAAACACTATCGCCACCTTCGCGGATGATACAGCCATACTAGCGATATAAGACACTAGTGAAGAAGCGATAAGATGAAATTATCAGTAAATAAAATACATATCTGGACCAGAAAATGGACAATAAAATTAAATGAGACTAAATCTGCACATATTAACTTTACAAATAAAAAAATAGAAAATTTCCCAGTTAGAATAAATGATGCCCAAGTTCTTTATTCAACATCAGCAAAATACTTGGGCATCGCCCTAGACGCAAGGCTGTGCTGGAAAGTCCATGTTAAAAAAAAGAGGGGAGTTTGATATTAGATATATGAAATTGTATTGGCTTATTGGAAAAAATTCAACATTATCCATTTATAATAAACTATCCATTTACAAGTAAGTACTGAGGCCAGTATGGGTATATGTGTGCCAACTCTGGGGCTGTACCAAAGCTAGTAATCTACATATTATCCAGAGATTTCAAAACAAAGTACTGATGAACATTGTTGATGCTCCTTGGTATATCTTAACAGCAACCTCCACCAGGACCTGGGTATGGAAACGGTGACCGAAGTAATCAAGAGAACAGCTGCAGCAAGTCACAAGCAAAGGCTGCATAGTCATGTGAATGTCGAGACAATCCAGTTTCTTGACAACACTGAACTAAAGAGAAGACTCATAAGGACAAAGCCATTTGAGTTAATGTAAATGTGTAACAGTTTTGTGTAAAAAACAGAGTATAGTTCTGTGAGTGATGTTATTGCATGTTAGTTGTAGTGTATTAGTTGATAGATAAAATAAGAGTAAGCCATAGGGTAAACCCTTAGATTTAAGTATTTGCTGTTTATTAAGTTAGGTCAGAAAATAACTGATAATTGGTCATTTGTGATCAGATAGCAGTATACTAACACCGTACAGGTGTTATACAAAAAAAAATACAAAAAAAAGATGTTATTGATAACTTTGGAAACACACATGTATCATTTGATGATGCCGTTTAATTTTATGGTGAATTTTATTTCGATTTACTTGAGGTAAGGTGCAAAGCCTAAATTTTTGTTAGTCTACTTTAAAAATATTTTTGAGGTACTTACAAAATCAAATATTAATATTAATAAAATGGCTGTAAGTAAATATTTATCCAAAAACCTCGAGGCATATGATCTTACTCATGTCCTTCCGCTTTTACACCATATTGGTCACTCCGTGCTATAAATGTATGAGTGGAGTTACAAAATGGGATTCATGGTAAGTAGTAAGAAAGACAAAAAGACCTGGATGGAAACACTTAAGCAAAACATGTTAGTAAATAAAGACAATTATAAATCGATATCATCATCATACATTTAACACCAAAGGATGCTGTCTTAATTTTTTTCCGTTATCTGGTCCAAACTAAATGAGAATATATAAAGGACTTTGATACATTTTACATAGCAGTCACAACTTTTACTCACCAGAACTTCTTTTTAATTTATTGTCTACTATAGAATCTCTCGAGGTACGAGGGTGGCTTATGTCCAAAATTATAGAGATACAAAGATAAGAAAAATATTTGAATGTTTACCTTCATTCATATTTACGAGTATACCTAATAATAATTTTTAAAGCAGTATTTTTAATTTACGAAATTCTACATATTCTAACAACGAACCTTCCATACTCGCATTTATGTATAAAACGAGAAAACGGAAATATAAGTATACATTCTACAATTTACTAATTTTACAATTATTGGTGCTGAATCACATTTTTCGGTAGTACTGATAACAGCAACGAATCATAACATTTATAGGTAGTGTTAGTAAAGAACCGCCTTTTTACACTCGACTAATTAGACTCCTTAGTTGTAGTACAGGGGATGGATCCATTGAATGAATTTATGGTAACGCCTAAATGATCGATTTCTTCTTATTGTGAATTAAATTAGGTAATATATTTCCTGAAAACGGTTTTTAATAATTACTATAATAATCGATTGTCTATATAAATAAAGATTTAAGTAATATTTTTTAATGAACAATAAGTTTTAGCTGTAAAAACATTTTCGAATTATCTTGAAGCTTTAAAATTCAGAAGATGAGACAAGAGCATGGATACATACTATGCAGTTTAATACTTTGATCAATTTACTTGCATTGCATTGAACAATCATAGTACTTATTATTGCCGATAGATTGGTATCTTTTTATTGCTTGACTTTAATTAGTGTAGGATTTAACAAGCACTACTCGAGGAAGCAATAAAGCTAATATAATGAAACCTCTAATTGGATTTGTACACTAGGCGTTAAATTTTATGATTCAAATGAATATAAATATTGTTTGGGAAGTGTCATTACACCCCTAAAGGTATTTCCAAATCAGTGAAACATAGTAATCAAAAACAGAAAATAGTTTTTTGTTTGTAAATTTCAAGAATAAAGTATTAAGGTTTTAGTTTTCTTTTTGATTTATATAATAATACAGGGTGATCAACTTGTGCGACAAAGTCAATTATATTTGTTATACCAAAAAAGAGATTTTTTTCTCTTCTCGCTAGTACACAATAATCTCCTAAATGCAGTGATTTTTATTTAAACTTTAATTTTTGTGTGGTGTCTTGTATGTGAGTCGTTTTTCTACATGTTTTCTATGCTTTACTGTTGTACAAAAAAGGGTGTACATAATATGTGAAATTGGTAATATAATTTCAGAGTATGAGAACTGTGTTTAATAAGACTGGTTCAAAAACATTACGAGAGGTAGTAAAGGGTTACACAGATAATAGCCAAATCAAGTTTATAAAAAAGTCTTACCAATATTGTTATTACACACACTCGCGGTTGTTTCTCGTACAAGGGGAGCTGTCTTTAGCGGTTTTTATACACATGTCTCGCGGTACATGATCAAGAGATAGCGCACATTTGCGTTCGTTGTGTGTACGATTCAAAAGTCAAGAGAATTTGCGGTATTTTTCGCTTAACTATCATCAAGAAGAGAGAGAGAGAGAGAGAGAGAGAAAGCGTCTGTTGCTAGGGGCAGTCAACAGTCGAGAGAGAGAGAGAGAGAGAGTGTTTTCTGTTTACACATCTACCTTTTTCAATACAAGTGGACATAGACTTACCAACGTATGCAATAAAGGAAGAAACTTTTACCTGGAACAAACAAAGTAAATGTTAGAATTTTTGCGTGCATCTTTTAATAATATATGTAATACTATACAATAAAAAAGTACAATACACGTCAAAGAACAATTATAAAATGTAATTTTTATTACAATCAATCAATCCTATATAAAAATAACATTTAACTTAATACAAATATAACACGTTCTTTGTTCTACAACTGTTTGCATGTGATTGAAGGCCTGCAATTATCAGACTATATTATAGTACAACATTCCATAGTAAATTTTCAGTTCATTTTAGAAACAAAAAATTAATCGCAAGACAAAAAAACCTACCACGATTTATTCGCTTTAGCTTTGCTTAAGACACAAGAGATCATCAAAAGTTTATATAGGCTATTACTCCTCCAAAGTTGTTACATCGTAACCTGTTAAATCTAGTTTTAAATTTTCTAAGGATAGTAAAAGACGTTATAAACTTACAGTAAATCCGTTGTTTTAAATTCCATAACTTCTTTTAAAGCTTTGTAAGACAAAGAAAAGTGTGCGTCTGATATTCGATGAAAATTCAGTCAAAGCTGCAACATTTTGTACTAACAGGAGTATAAAATAGACAAAAGCTTTATAATTTTTGCAACTTTGAAATGGAAATTTGTCTGAACTGCTCTTTTTGTAATATATATATATATATATATATATATATATATATATATATATATATTTGAAATTTCCGCGGGAGCTATACGTATCTCTGTGGTTTTCCGGGTTTGACTCCGCGTTGAATAATTTAAGTTTCAGAAAAACCATTGTTTTGACGACGTTTTGGCAAGGTCGTACTTGCCATTGTCAAGTCAGTTAGTTCCGCTTCTCGCTGGTGCTTGAAGTAATGTGCAAAAACCATTCTACCACA
Source organism: Diabrotica undecimpunctata (assembly GCF_040954645.1). NCBI lineage: Eukaryota > Metazoa > Arthropoda > Insecta > Coleoptera > Chrysomelidae > Diabrotica > Diabrotica undecimpunctata. The sequence continues at coordinate 21,802,623 of NC_092804.1, read as the reverse complement.
TATGTAAAGGGCACAATAGAGAAAATAGGAAGAGGGCCAAAAAACAAAAGAAAAACGATACATATTACCGACAGAAAAATCTCAACTATTTTAACATACACAAAAACAAAAATATAATAATTAGAAAACCAAGGAGTATAAAGGTCGGTACACATATACGAGCCAAACGGTATGCATACGGTATGCGAACGCTATATTCGGTAATGTGTACGGCAGAAAAAACCGCTTGCGTACTGTTTCATCGTGACTCGTCGCGAACCAAATTGTTGCGGTTTATTTCACGACTTCAAAGGAAGCTCGTCTTTCAGTTTGGACGGCGCTTACTAGACGCAGCGCACATTTTTATTGTGTCATCAAATCGACATTGTGTGAATGACGTGTTCCTTCCTAGAGAGACGTGAGAAAACAGTAAACTGATTATTGTACATATTTTTATTTTTGTTAAACAAGCAAACACAGGAACATAAATCAGTACCCAAATTATAAATAAAATGAATCATTTCGCACATGTGTGTTCGTTGTTGGTTTGTCGCTTTCCATGGATCGAGATAAGTATGCGATCAGTACGATGTAGAATATTTTTCAAGGATCTGTACGCGTACGGTACGTATACCGTTCGGCTCGCATATATGTACCCACCTTTACACTAAATTACGTGCGGGGACTGTGACAAATCGTACATCGGACAGACCAATCAAAAAATCCATGTTAGACGAGAGGAACATCGAAATGCCATCGAAAGGAGGGAAAAAACGTCGTCCCTTGCCCAAAATGTCTCAAATAAGAGACATACAATAAACCTAAATTAAACGACGATACTAGTTCATATTGAGATGAAAAGAAAACAAACAGACAACAAGATCAGAGAATCAATAGAAATGAAAAAAATCCTAACAGTCTCAACCAAAGAGATGATGCTCAAAGGCTTCCAACAACATGGAAAACGGTATTAAAGAAAAAGATGAAAATAAATCAGATCCTTTCTACCTATAGTCGCACAAGGCTACTAACATGAAGCTCTGCCAAGAACCGTTCGAGAGAAGCACGCCAAGATCGACTATATAAGTAACCGCTTCGACCGAGAGAGTCACTTAGTACCTGGTCCAGACCAAATAACGAACAGGGCTCTAAAATTCCTACCAGCGAGAGCCATAAAATATTATAAATGCGATGCTAAGATTTAAGAAATTCCCAAACAGATGGAAAGAGGCCCATGTCATAATGTTACCAAAGCCAGGAAAAGACAGCACATTCCCGCAAAATTACAGGCCAATAAGCTTACTACCTGCAATCAGTAAGATTGTAGAGAGAGTAATACTCAGCAGACTCCAAGCTGAAACAGATATACTAGATATTATACGCGAAGCACAATTCGGTTTCAGTACGTAGCAGCTTAATTTAATGACAAACAATATACAGGAGTTGATATGGAAGCACAAAAGACCGAAACAACAACTAGTAGAATAAAACCAAACATATACTAGAGAGAAAATAATAAAAACACCAGAGAGAAAACAAAACACCAGAGAGAAATCATACAAAAATAACATACCAGCACACAAAGAAGACAGTTCGTACCTCGAAAAACTCCTGGGCGATCGCAACGTACATCAGAGTGCTATAGGGAGGAAAGTAATGGTCTGGAACATTGGAGCGCGGTAGAGTGACTCCTCTTTTTACTCTAGTTAATACACCTCGCTCCAATGAATTGTTACACCCGAACGCAATTCTTATGGATGAACATGTCTCACAGACTGGGTTTAATTAAATTGCTTGCTTGCTTAAGAGAGTCACTTTACTTCAAGCACTAGAAAGAAGCGAAACTACCTGACTGGACAATGGCAAGTGCGACTTGACCGAAACGTCGTCAAAACATTGGTTTTTTCAAAACCATATAATTTTACCAAAATTTGACATTTCAATCTTATTTCTTAAAACGATACGATATTTATTGCTAATTCATTCTACAAATTGATGATTCAAATATCCTTACTCAGAAATTTTACTACTTAATCAGTAATTAATTTTTTCGCAACATTGCTAAAAATATAGATTACTGCAACTGTAAGGTAAGATTTACATACAGTCTGTCCCAAACCCTTCTTTCAGTGCGTCACTAATTTTGACGTCATATAGGATTTTAAGAATTACGAGAATTATTGCATGACATTTTAGTTAAATTTGACAGTTGTAGGATCGTAATCTCTCTTTTTCTAATTGAAAATAATTTAACAATTTTAATATTAGTCTTTGTTCTTTCTCGATATATTTCGGTATATTTAAAATATTTTTATGACATTAAATATAAAATTAAATTTTCACTGTAAAATGTCTGATAATACTAACCTGGAATGACAATTATCATTTTATCAGTTGACATTGTGAAAGTACTGTCACGATCGAGACAATCTGCGTCAAATTATTTTTAGGCGCATCGTTGATTGGATATCTATTTAGCGTATTCTAAACTCCAACCAATTATACATCCGTCAGTAGAATTAGCTTTACGATAAATAATTTTCTAAGTTCTATGTATAATAATCACAGACTCACGTTTTTTTCTGTCACTTCTAGCTTAATGTGTTAGAGAGAATTCGATCAACTATGACGCACTGAAAGAAGGGTTTGGGACGAACTATATACACTTATTACAAAAATAAAATGACGTTTAACAACCGTCAACGTTTTACCCAAATAAAATATAAAATTAAATTGAATTAAATTAAAATTATTTAAAATTAAATAAAATTAAGTAAGATTAAATAAAATTAAATAAAACCAAAACAATTAAATAAAATTTAATAAAAATAAAATTTAAAGAAATTAATTATATTGGTTATCAAAACTAAGTTATTAAGCATAAGTACAAGATAATAATGAAAATTTAAATGATGAATAAATTCTATAGGTATTATATTTAACAAATTTTTTAAATTCTAAAGAACTTAAATTGTGGTGTTATTAATTAAAATATTAAAAATTAAAGTATTAAAAAGACGTACAATTTCATTAACCCACATAATCACTTATTTATTTATTTATCTATTTATTTATTTATTTACTTATTTATCTCAAAGAATCATAGCAAATTTTATATTATTATTAGATTTTTTATGAAATCTGTACTGTAAATACATTCAATTGTACATCAAATGTACAATAGAATTATTTAAAATTAAAATATAAATTTTTTGACAAGTTACTAATGTCAGTTCATTTATTGAGTGAAGTAGGATGTTGGATATTTAAGTATGTAAGATATTTCTAAAAACTATCTTTTAGTATAATTCTTTTCATTACAAAGAATTTTCACCTCTTCAATGTTAACCCTACGTTTGGTTGTGATAGCATGTTGGGCATGAAAGTTGGTGTGAACGGTGTGAAGTTAGTCTAACATTAAGTGAACGTCCAGTCTGCCCTATGTAACACGTGTTACAGTATGTATAAGGCATGTGGTAAACAAAATTAATTTGTTCAAGAGGAGACAAAGGAGTATTAGTTTTAGAAAACAAAGAAGTTTTATTTTTGGAAAATAAGTTCAACAAAATATTAGTGCTATTTTCAGAATGAACTGCAACCTCCACTTGTAAATTCTACCAAGATCTGCAAATATTCGGACAGTGCGAGTCATCTTTATTCATTTAGGGCACGTGGAAATTACCCAGTGGTAGTGGTCTACATGAATTTTCGTTATGATATTGATGGAATAGTGGTGGTATAAAGAAACAATAGTAGGAGCAAAACAACTTTGAGGAAGTCCCGCCATTTATCTTTCTTTATCTATAATTGATGATCCAATGAAATGTCTAATGTCAGCGGTCTTCTTATAAAGAGGGACTTATTCTAGCATTTCCTGTCCGATTTAAAATATGAATTTTAAATTATAAATGCAAAAATTGAAGGAAATATGACGTGAATTGAAAATTGTTTTGATTAGGTTTTTTTTTGTCGTTTTAAACGTAAATAGTTATTCATTTTATATATTTATTACATTAATTTTAGGTATTTAATAATTAATTTAATTAAATAACACATTAACAATTTGTGTTTTATTTATTTATTATATATTATAAAGCTTTTGTTATCGCCAACATGCATTTTTTTACTCAATTTGCTCAGAAACTTTTGGATGATGTCATATATTCACTCATACGCAATTAATCAACAATATCTAGTTCTTTAATCAACTGCAATAATTATAAAATAAACAAAAATGAAAAGTAATACATGGCGCAAATTATTTGGACCATATACGAGGATAGATTGATATTAAACTAGCCTTTGATAGATGGCGCTACTTGATACCGAATTGGTTTCGGTGTTGACGTTTGCCATTCATGACATGACGTCTGTCAAAATTTTAAGTTTTAAAAACAATTAGTTTGGTTTTTACAGCCGTCAAAAGCAAGTGAATTTTGTGTTTTCGGAGAAATGGAAAAAGTCGAGTATCGTTCGGTGATTAAGTTCCTCCACAAAAAGGGTAAAACGAATGTGCAAATCAAAGCCGACCTGGACAAAGTTTATGGTGAGGTTGCACCTTGGTTAGCAACAGTAAAATTTTGGAAAGCTGAATTTGTACGTGGTCGTACGAGTGTTTTTGATGATGAGCGTCTTGGGAGCCCAAATGAAGTCACCAAGCCGGAAATGATCAACAAAGTCCATGACATAATTAGGGCAGATCGTCGCATTAAGCTCCGCAAGTTAATAGAGGTCCTAAACATTTCCTACGAACGCGTACACAACATCATTCACCATCATTTGGACATGAAAAAGCTATCCGCGCGATGTATGGAGCGTTTGCTGACAATCGATCAAATGCAAAAGCGTGTGACCACTTCGGAGACGCTTTTGGTGATGATACGGCGCAATCCGAAGGATTTTTTGCCGATTTATCACCGTTGATGAAACCTGGGTGCATTATTACACACCGGAATCCAAAGTGTGGCACAAACGCGGCGAAGGGCCGCCGAAGAAGGCAAAGAGTGCACATTCGGCCGGCAAAGTGATGACGACTGTTTTCTGGGATGCAGAGGGCGTCATTCACATCGACTACTTGGAAAAAGGAAAAACAATCAATGGTGAGTACTACGCAGCATTATTGGATAGATTCGAAGCCGAATTGCGTCGAAAACGCCCCTGTTTGGAACGCAAAAGTGCTCTTTCACCAAGACAATGCACCGGCTCACCTATCGGCCGTCGCCATGGCAAAATTACATGAATTGGGCTATAAATTGGTTGAACACCCACCGTATTCCCTAGATCTTGCCACCAGCAATTTTTTCCTGTTTCCAAACCTAAAAAATGGCTCGGAGGACGCCGTTTCGAAACAAATGATGAAGTCGTCGCTGAAACTTCGGCCTATTTTGAAGAGCTCGAGCAAAAGTACTATTCGGATGGGATAAAAAAATTGGAACATCGTCTTACTAAGTGTATCGAGCTAAAAGGGGACTATGTTGGGAAATAAATCAATTTAATTCTAAAAAACTTGTTTTTTCTATCAAAGGCTAGTTTTATATCAATCCACCCTCGTATTTAGTCAGCGTTATCACTGCGTGGAGTTACCCTTACGTTTTAAAACGACATTCAGGCAAATCTATTCCTTGCCTTTAGTAATTTTCTTCTCTAGGGCAATATTAACGAGAAAATAAATACATTTTCTTTTTTCCTTTATAGATTTACTTCCAGTAAGATCTATTTATTATCTGTATTCCAGTTTTATTTAATGTCATGTTAATTCTAATTAAACGCCACTCTTTTTTACTACACATTTGGTTACAAATTGGCAGCTATTAACTGGAAATTGGCGCTCAACCAAAGTGTCTAACTAGCTATTTGTTACAATTTGTATGGCCCCCAATCGATTTGATATAATGTCGCAAGAATGAATGGTAATAGATCTATTATGAGAATTATTGATTGTATAATGAAGCATGAATGCAAAATGGGCAATATCGTTTTCATAATATAAGTTTTTAAGAAAATATTTGAGCTATTGAAACGTTTTATAATAAATGAAATCTGATAGTTATAAATAATAATATAAATTTAAACAAGTAAACAAAAAATTAAAGTGTTGAATATTCATAAAAATGGATATTCTGCTCAGATTTTTAAATAGTGTCTACGGTCGATTCTGATACAATTTTTAAATCGTCTTTTCAAAAAAGTTTTATATGAGTTACGATTTCTTATAAACTTTTCTAAATTGGATACCAAAGCTTTAAAAAAAATTTAATATCCGTGCCTCTAACTCGCAAGTTAAATCGTTAAACGAGTCTTTTATTTTCTTTGCACCGATTTCAATAACACTTAGCGGCATGAGTGTGTCTTTGAAACAGTAGGGAAAATTGCCTGGCCGATAATAAATGGGATGGGATTCATATGAAATGATATTAATCTTGTTTTCTCCGAAGGAATGTTAAACGGGCGATAGGTAATGGAACTGCGGTGTGTGATTCAAGGTTGACTTCATTCAGACTGTACCATTCACTTGTTTAGGAAAAATATCCGTAATTTGCACCGTATTCCTTCTTTTGAATTGCTGTTAAAATGGCTGTTTTATTTTCAAATAAAAGATTCCGTCAATTTGTTAGTTAAGCTTATTAAACTTTTACCTAACAAATGCCAAAAAAGTTGAAATATGTTGAAACATTGAAAAAAGAAATGAAAGAAACACGAAATGACAGAAAACAATAAACAGTAAACGATAATCTATATAAAAAAAAACAAAATGTAACAATACGGACGATGAACTATACAATATTCAACAAGACTCGGATGTAGGATGCAAATAAGGAACCACTACATTAAAGATCACTCAGTTATCTCAAGAAAATAATCAGGGCGTTAGAAAATATGCAAATGGTCTTTAAACAGTTAAGGAGTGCAAGGATATCAGCAATAAAGCTAGAAACCTCATAAAAATAAATAATTGCAATACCAAATGCCCCAGGAACCATACATGAAACAACTCTGCGTATACTTTGCCAGATTAATACCTCCATAAAAGATTATCATTATCCATAATTTTCCGCAATCTAATCACCACCGTTTTTAATAGCCTATCTATTCTAGATGTGTTGGATCTTGTTTCTGATGAATACGTCATTATTGGTCTTATATTGGCTCTTGGGCAAGCAATTGTTGGTTGTGTGTTTTGTGCTACTTTTTATGGAATACATGGTACCCTACGATCTGTCATAGGATGTGATTTAGGTGGTTTTCTAGTTATGCAAATTTCATTCGTGTCTTTTTTTCCCCGTCTCTAGAATCTATGCTGCATATCCCTGAACCCTGAACAGTAAACGTCTGCCACATATCAGGCTTTTCTTATAGATCTGTTATGGACTATTTGGATCTTTTTTTTGTTTTATGGCTTGATGATTAAACGTTTACCTAAAAAATGCCAAAATAAGACAATATGTTGAAAAAATTGGAAAACAAATGAGGAAACAAGAAATGCAAGAAAACAATAAGCAGTTAAAGATAATCTATATAAAAAGAAAACAAAAAGTAATAATACAGACGATGAACTATCCAATATTCAACAGGATTCTGATGTATAATGCAAATAAGGAATCACTACATTAAAGATCCCTACAGTTATCTCAAGAAAACAATCATGGCGTTAGAAAAGATACAAATGGTCCTATAAACAGTTAAGGGTGCAAAGAGTATCAGCGGCAAAGCTAGAAACCTTACAAAAATGAATAATTGCAATAAGAAATGCCCCTGTAATCATACATAAAACAAATTTGCATATTTATTGCCAGATTAATACCTCTATGAAAGGTTGCCATTATCCATAATTCTTCGCAATCTCATTACCACCGTTTTTAATAGCCTACCTATTCTAGCTGTGTTGGATCTTGTTTCTGATGAATACGTCATTATTGTTCTTATATTGACTCTTGGGCAAGCAGTTGTTGGTTGTGTCTTCTGTGCTTCTATCTATGGAATACAGGTACCCTACGATCTGTCGCAGAATCCGATTTGGGTGGTGTTCTAGTTATGTGAATTTCATTCATGCCTTTTCTTCCATCGTCTCTAGAATCTTGATATGCTGCTTATCCCTAAATCCTGAACAGTAAATGTTCTGCCATATACCAGGCTCTTCTTAAAGATCTGTTGTATACTGTTTGGATCTATTTTTTTTTTGTATGGCATGATGATATTGGTCATTCACATATTGGTCTTAGGTGCTCATTTTCTTCTTCTTTTCGTGTCATCTTATGTCAACTTGAGCTAACGCTGTTGTATGAGGTCTTTATCGCTTGTATCAGGTCTTTATCCATGACGACTCCTAGGTACTTAGGTTACTGTGTTTTGTTAAAATTGATGTATTTACTGAATACGGTTGAGGAGTATTCCGTTTATTTTCAAAATATTAACTGTATATATGTTGTACAAAAGGGGACAAAACCGTTCTTTGCTAGTTCCTCAACTGGACTCCGAACCTCCGATCCACTAGGTACAAGGAAATTAGTTATGGCCTCACTGTATCCATAGACCTTTATTTTATACATCAGTCTTTTATATCAAACTATGTCGAAGCATTTACTTACATCCATTAAGGCTGTCCCGCTATATTGTTCATCGTGAAAACCAGCTGCTATGTACTACTTTCGTCTGAGTACTTGGTGTTCACTGAAGTAATGTGTATTTATTTTTCTCCGTCTAGTTTTGATTGTATCACTGTTTCGGCTATTTTGCGGAAAATAAGCTTATCGGCCTGTAGTGCTACAGAAAGAAGCTATTTTCCCAGGCTTCTTCTTCTAGGCTTGTTTCCATGGGTTTGGGGAAAGCCTGTATCTTAGCATAGCGTTAAATATGTTGGTTAAATAAACGACTGCTTTCGCTAAGACATATTTCGGAGCCCTATTTGCTATTTTGTTTGTGCCATGAGCTTTTGCTAGCGAGCTTTTTCTAATCAGTTCGCTGACGTCTCTTGGGAAGGGGTATAATTTTTGTTTTTTTCTTGGTTTTCAGGCGTTTTGTCGTAGGTTTCTTCGACTTCTTCAGTAAATCTACGTCTTCCTGTTAATGTTGGTTTTGAATACACTGTCTTTCCGCATGACCTCTTCTTTGTCGTTTGTGGAGTAGACTTTCATTTTCGATGTGAAGTGAGAAAATAAGGTTTTTCTCGCTCCTTAGAATCATTTGGAGCTTCTATATTTTTTTTCATATTTTGGCATCGTTCTTAAATTACTTTAACGTGTTCATCCCACTTGGTGTCTCTTGTCTTGCAGTATTTTTTTTCTTTTCCCAAGGTCTGCCCTTCAGTGGCTGGATGTAGACTTTGGACCCATTACCCTATTAGTTTCTCCCAGTTAGGTTTGGGGAGATTTATCTTTTTGTTTTGTTTTGTATGGCTCATATCCCCCTACATGATATACACGTATGCAAGTGTTAGGTTTAGAAATATAGTTAGGTTTAGAAATATTTATCCCTGTTTGGGGTCGCTACTGTTTGACGAACCCGGCAAGCCCCTTAAGCATGTTTTCGGTCACTACTTTTTTAAAGGTTGTTTGGCGAGAGCGGAACCATTTCCGAATCACGTTAAAAAAAGCTTAACAGTGATTGTTTGACTCTCGAATTATTCGATTTGTGCTGTTTTTATCTTCCTGGTTACTGAATCGTGTGGCTCTCTTTACGACTCTGTTATTCTCCCTAATTAATTCTTCTAGCTCCAGGCTGATTTATCTGAACATTTCCCTGTGTATAGTGTACGCTTCTTCTACGGTGCTGTTTTTTATAGGTTCCTTTATGGTGTTTTTAAACTTAGGACTTTTTTTCGTAGATCTTCCGGGATTATTGGCCTATGCAGTCTTTGTGTCTTTTAGATTGTTGACTGATCAACTTTACATATGCCTATTTTTAGGAGTAGGGACTGTGATTGCCGTATCCTTCAGTCAGTGATTATATCTCTGCCTGTAGTCCTAGATTTCTGACCACTGCTATGTCTATGTGGCAGGATAGATCATCTCCTCCTGTAGAGTGGGTTGGATCGCTGGGCCCAATTACCATGGTCTCTTTATTGTTGTCTATAAATAATTATTGTAGTAATCTTCCGTTTTTGTCCATCTCTGCTATTAGCTCGTTATTGTTTTTATATTCCTATTTCTGACTTATTCTTTCAATATTGATAACCAGAGGCTGCTATATTCTGCTTATGCTTTTGCTACATATTTTTCTTCGTTGAGTAAGATGAGGGCCGTTTTTTTTGATTTTCCTGTTTTTGCTGAACGTCTCTTTCATTAATTTCCATCACACTGTGCTCATTATATCAGGTATGTTTGCATATTTGGAATCTGTCAAAGTATCTGATTTTATTGTATGATTCATGTTCATTTATCTTAAGACTTAGTGGTCTTGAAGTTCCTGTCAGATTAAAATTGGTGCATTTAAAAATAATTTATAAATATAGTTCTCACATCATTCCAGGAGAATTGTCTGAGCAAAACCAAGACGAATAATAGACAAACGACTTGGTAGAACAGAAAACTGGAAACACTAAGAAAAGAAGTAAGGAGGTTAGCAAAACGATTACTGAATGCAATAAAGAAATAATAAGAGCGAAAAGTGAATTTTGGAGGAGGTTCTGCCAGAATATTTCAGATGTATGTAGACTAGGTCTACTTAAAAGACCTGATGGCACTTTTGCCGAATCCAAAAAGAAAACTCTAGAGCTCTTACTACATCTGCTCCCAGGTTCCTAAAACGCCAGAATGATCTAAACGTCCTAAAAAAGAAGACTGGGAATTCTCTACAATAAACATCAAAACAGAAAATGTAAAGTGGGCCATAAACCACTTTGCTTCTTTCAAATTTCCAAGGGAAGATGGTGTATTTCCTGTCCTACTACAAAAAGAGTTGGACATCTTATTGCCCACCCTTACAAACATCTTTAAGGCTAGCATAGCACTTGGACCAAAGACATGGACAACTGTAAGGGTAGTTTACATACAAAAAATCAGGCCAATCAATTATAAATCATTTCTGTTGAATACAACACAAAACATTTTTGATAGATATAATAAGGAGGAGCCACTGGGGATCATCATCTGAATGGCAACCAGCATGCATATTAAGACGGAAAGTCAACCGAAATTTCATCAACCGCCTTTCTAGATGTAAAATGTGAATTTAATAATGCACTACCAAATTTTCTTTATGAGACAGCAGCTTCAAAACGATGTCCGCTATCATATGCAACTGGATCAAGGCAATGCTAGAAAATGGGCTGATTCTAACAGACATGCAAAGAGAAGAAATTTTGGGCAAAACAGCTAGGTGTGCCCACAGGGAGCAGTGATTTCTCCTCTCTTGTAGTCACTCCTGGTGGATGATCTCGCCCCTTAAAGCAAAGGGAGTAGAAGTGCAGGCCTATGCAGATGATTTAATAATTGCGGTTAATAAATATGGTAATGTTCTATCTAGCACACCCCAAAGAACATTAAACATCGTTACTAGAAAGTGCGACAGGGAAAAACTCTGTCAATCCTAAAAAGGCTGGGCAAAAGGGACAACTTTAACCTAGGGATGAGCCACAATAGACCTCTTAGGTCGAGTGGAAGGGTGGTTAAGCACACACTCATATTGAAGTTAACCTAACCTAAATGCAGTTCTTTGATATCTCCTTTGTGTTGTTGGGTTTATAATTATTTAGATTTAAACATTTTTAGTGTCTGTACCGTGATCGAAGCCCGTCCATCCGACTTGGTAAAGTGCTAATCTAAACTAAAATCTAAAATCTCTAATAATCTAAAATTAGTCATAGAAGACAAAGCAGGCCAAAAGCTAGATCAAATTTGTTGAAAACACTCACAGCTAGAAATTATCCACGATTGTACCAAGATTGTCCAAGATAAACACAACAATGTTGTTTTGAGTTACCCAAAATCCACAAATATACGCCACCATTGATACTAACCGGTAGTTAAATACATGTAGACGGTACTTGACAAAGAACAATAAAAAACTTCATTAAACCATATGTCTAATGGCAAATAAGCAAAACGTTTAAGATAGAACAAGGCTTTTTATTCGAACGTGAGAAAATAATTTATAAAGAGCGAATAACCAGCATTTATTTTAAGTATTCCAGTTTTCTACCTTATTTAGAAGTGCATTAATATATCATCAGAACCGTTACGTAATATTTATATCATTTGGAGAAAGCGTATATGATTGAATTAATGGGTTTATAAATAAATAACGCAGGAGAAAAATTCTTTAGAATCTTAAATCACCATCGCCATCACATTGCTGCTTCGCAACACTTTCAAATCCTATTGAGCGCTGCAGGACAAACTGTCTCTGACATTTCTAAAACACATTTGGTTTTCTCCTATTAATGAAACTAAACGTTCGGAGAAAAATCAGTTTGTTATACACTAAAGACATTTTAACTGTAGTGGAAAGTTAAAAATAATTGACCCTAAATGCCTTTAAATGATGTCTTTGAATTGTTAATTACAAAATGTAAATTTATACAAAACGTTTTTTATACCATTCTAAATATTTAAAGATTTCATAGAAATATATTTTATTATAATTTTAATTTTATATGAATTATTAACAAAAATGGGTGCTTAATAATTGATGTTCATTGATTAAAAGCCCTTATGCAGCAACTACATCGCATGTTGCCATGCACAAAGTTCGTAATTTAGGGTTCGAATTACTGAAATATCCTCCTTATTTACCAGATCTGACTCTGTTCCAATATTACGCCTTTTCTCAACTAAAAAAAGTCAAAAAGGTCATAAATAAGAGCTGATATATAAACTTCAGAGCTCTGTCTTGCAGAGCAAGCTAAAAAATTGTACAGTATAGAGACATGGTAGGTTTATTATAATAAATATATTCAATTAAAAGGAGAGTATGTTGAAAAATAAAATATTTTGACTTTAAATTGCTTTTGCTTTTATAGTGCTAATTATAGGACTAATTTTTTTTTACATTCTTATGTATTGCTTGATTCATTCACTATTTTCTTTTCTTTTTATCTGTCTATTACCCTCCGTAGCTAGGAGTATAACGCTGCGGTACGGTATATTTCCACAGAGAGCTTGACTGTATAATCAGTTGAGCGCAAAATTTGTATTGGACACCGACGCCAGCAACAGTGCAATAGGAGCTGTTCTCTTCCAAATGCAAGATGGGCAGGAAAGAGTCATCGCTTACTTTAGGGTTTCGACAAGACTTTTCGCAAAGTCTTGTCGAAACCATAAGGAAACTATTGTGTTACCAGGAGAGAATTGCTAGGCGTAGTGAAGGCTTGCGAGCATTTCCATAAATACTTGTATGGCAGAAAATTTCTTCTTTGTAGGAGTGATCTTCCGAGAAACCGGAGTACGAATTACTGTGTGTGGCATTAATCCGAACAGATCGCGTCCTTCAAAGACAGTAGACTGTTATTTCTTTCTGAAGGGTTTATGCAGAGCTGGAGAGTCCTGTAGATTCCGCCATCCTGGGCCTACATATAGAGTTGCTGATCGAGACGCTCAGATCCAAGAAGGGAGCAGTGTACCGAAAATGCTTATTTCGACGTAGCCCATATAACAGTTGCATCTCGAGACGACGATATGTGTTCGGGAACCTCCCGGGTGTATCGACGGAGATGGAGATTAAAGTGCTAATGCAAGTGAATAGAGGTGGACTATTCCAGAATATTCTAGTTGAAAATAACTTGTATATATAAGTAGCGCTAATATTAGCTAAGTTTAGTTGATAAGATACAATCGTGCTGTAAACTTATAAATATAAAAAATATATTTGTATACATAAGAACCGCTCGTTTTATTGGTAAAACACAACAATAATATGAAGAAAACAAAGGATAGGTATTTGTGGCGATCAGATTCATACTTCCGACCTCAGTTGCGCTAGATAAAGATATCGACAGATTCTATAGATATCGAAAAGGACACATTTAAAATTCTATCCCAAACCAAGTTCTAGTCATCATCCTGGGTGACTTTATTGCCAAAATGGGAGTCTATTTCAAATAACACTGAGATTGTGATTCACCCAAATGTAGCATAGTCCATTATATTTAAATTTAATGAATCACGCTGTATATTTTTATGCTTTTAAAAGCTTCTTAAAAACCTGATCTCAACAAACTATATCATGTAGGGCCATCAACAATACAAGGCGAAATTTTGAAATTATTTATAATTTTCTTCAATGCATTAAAATAAATGCTCAAAATATTCTTCACCTTGCTTTTGGCAATAACGCAATCTTCTATAAAACTCGTCCCGAGCAGAGATAGTCCCACAGAAAAATCCAAGGGCGTAAAGTCTGGCGATTTACCTGGACACTCAAAAGTACTTCTTTGTCAAATTCATTTATTAGGGAATATTTCGTTTAAGTAACTTGGTGTTGCTTTATTCTGTTGGAACCAGACATTTTCATTCGGTAGGTTCGAATCTATTACTTTGGAATATAAGTTAGCCAACGCAGGAATAACTTCGTCTCTAATCATACTTAAATATTTTTAGGCCGTCAAATTTCGATCTTAAAATATAGGACCAATCATAATACACCAAACGGAAAATAAACGAGGCCACGTTGCTCGTAGTCGGGAGAGATTTGGAAGTAGATACTTAGACATTGTCACTAGTACACAAAACTAAATAGAATTGGGGAGAAAGAAAAGAAAACAAGATGATAGCTTCTAGAGCTAAACCAGAGATATTGAATGAATAGAAAAAAGAAACAAATGATCAAATTGCCAAAAGGCGCCACTGTATTATTTCTTTATAGCTTCTAAGAATAGGAGGAAGAAGACGAGATATAAAAAAGATAAAATATTTTAACGAGATTATGAGAAAATGAAGAGAAAATAAAGTTGTTAAAATATAGATATTGATATTTTTATTGCAGTATTAATTTCGGACCTACTTTTATCAAGGTACCTATCATGTATAAATGAAGTTTTATTAATTTTTCTTTGGTTGCCAGCAATAAAGCATAATTTTTACATACTTTTATAAAGAAACTTTTCTTTATTAAAATCTATAAAGAAGAGATTAAGATTTTATAATTATTTAACATTTTAAATTGTAATTCAAATTTATTATTTATTATTTTGAAGCAGTAAAAATGATGCAAAGTTAAAATTAATTAAAAAACTATCATTCGACTTTAAAATATTTTTCTTATTGTTGCTGTGATGGTAAAAAGTTTATATCGGAAACAAAGGTTACTTATTATATTATAATTCCATATAAGGAGATGATTCATTGGTGGATCGACAGTAAAAAAGAACTCAGAAATGCCTTTAATTTTACTTCCTTCTTGTATTTAGGGTTTAAAGCCTGTTTCTTGTTCAACATTAGCCATCTAAATTGTTTAAATTATCGCACCATCTCTTTCTTGGTCTGCCAACACTTCTTCGTCCATTTGCTGACTTATCTCGTGCTATTCGTACTATCCTATCCTCTGCCATTAAACTAATGTATTCGTTCCACTCCTGTTTCGGTTTTGTCACCCATCCATTTATGTCTTCTATATGGCATGCTCTTCTTAGGTTATCACTTCTCTTCCTATCCAACAGACTTTTCCCTGATATTGTTTTTGTATCTTGTCTTAGGTGTTTGTTCTTCCCGATTGTGTCATTAGATTGTGTCAAGAGATTCCGCCGCTTTACTTGCTTTTAAGCGTTGCTGTCGTACTTCTTCTTCAACATCTCCGTAACTAGTTAAAACTATTCCCAGATATCTAACCCTTGCTTTCTGCTTTATTATTTTCCCATCAATTTCAATTTTACATCGTTGTGGGTATTTAGATGTCATACATTTGGTTTTTTTGTTGATATTATCATACTGTATTTCTTGACTATCGAATTAAGTTGTGTGTTAATCTTTGTAGGTTGTCTTATATCTCGGCGATTATTGCGGCGTCGCCTGCATAACATATTATTTGGATTTATTTGTTCATCATTCTGTAACCATGACCTTCACGTACTGCTTGTATTATTTCGTCCATTATTATATTAAAGAGAAGTGGGCTTAATGAATCACCCTGTCTGACTCCACTGTGTTAGTTTTCCATTTATATTTGCCTGTATTCGATTACGGAAGTAGATGTTTTTGATGGTTTCTATAATATATGCTGTTTTATTGTACTCGATGGCCTTTTCTGCGATTTGTCTTAATACAAATACGGCGTCTACGCAGGATCTTCCGGATCTGAATCCTTGTTGTTTATCTGATAAAGTTGTTAGTTTATTGATTTTATTGGTCAGGACTATTGTGGTAAGCTTAAGTGCGGTGTTCAGTACCTTTATAATTGTTAGGGTCTTCTTTATCTTCTTTCTAAAACATTGGTATCGTTATGCTGTTTCTCCATGCGTCTGGTATCTTGCAGTCCAATATTAGTTTTTGTGTGTTTGTTTTGTCATATCTAGGGTTATACTTTCTCCTCCATGTTTTAGAAGCTCGTTGGTTATTCTATGTGGTTCTGGTGACTTTCTATTTTTGAGTGAATTTGTGGCTATCTCTACTTCCTAAAAACTGATTTCTATTTCGTGCCTTAATTCAGGTACGTTATTGTGGTGATTATGCCTTTAATTCATCTGCATCAAATATATTACGTAAACTGAACGCAAATTGACGTCTACCTGATGTGACGTAACGTGACGTCCACCAGAAAGAATTTTAGCGAAGAATAGTCTGGCAGTTATATAATGTAAATATGTAATTTTTTTTCTTCTGTAACGAAGCAAAGAGAAAGGGCGGTTAGTGTTTGTTTTACACTAAAAATTGATGGATAAAACTTACAGAAAAATGAATAAAACATGCCTGATGGAACTTTTCACAAATAGCACATGTTGATTCTCACTCTACGTATCGGAGTGGAATGACTACGTTTGTTGAAAATATTGCCCGCTCCCCTATCTAAATTACGCCAGTTTTAATCGTGTGATGACTTTGACCAATCAAAAAAACAACCATAGGTATTTTTGCCACTTATGGAATTCCAAGAGGAAGCACTCTATTCAAGGTAACTTAAAGATATAGATTCAGAGATTTATAATGTGTAGTTTGCAAACCTTATAAAAGTTACCGCTTTCTCAACTAAATTAAATTAATATGATCACAATATGATACCCGCCCAAATGTTCACTTTTTTAGAATACTAAGTATTTGTTTCATATATCTAATGAGAATTCTCAGCTGACGAATATCTAGTTTTATCGGTTTACCTCCCCCTTCAATGTAAATAAAAAGAATTTTTCTCATTTCTGTTCAGTTTATTCATCATTCTTTCACAGAAATTCATTCTACGAACTCGTCGTCTTCTGTTAGCCCTGCAAAAAGATCAATTTATATGCATTTACATAGTTTTTCTTCATAGAGACACCTTAGGACAGTTGAATAATTCGCATTATTTTCACGAGCAATTTAACGCGAACTTGACGTTGGATTCTCTACAACACTTCATCTCCAACAAAGTGCGGTTTTCTTTTTAATAGTTTGAAATGTCCAAGTTCTCCGAATTGTGTAATAATTTTAGATTAAATAAGTCTGTCACTTCAACTTGACTTCTCCAATTATTATTATCCTCGTAACCTAGCATCATTAAAATCTCAATTCGGGTAAGTCTCAGTTAAATATTTCATTATTATTTCTGCAAGAAATTAGTTTTTAATTAATAATTTACTATTTTGATGTAAAATTTCAAGACATCAACAACTAACAGATACAAAACTGCATTATTTATCGATTTAGTTCAATTATTGGCAAATCTAAACAGTTTTTAGCTGTTAACGAGACAGATGTTAACAAAACAAAATGTATTTATACTTAGTTTATAACGTTCAAAAGTTTATATATGAAAATTGTAAGTAATTTTAAAATTTCACTTTGTATTATCCATATTAGATACCACATGATATGGTTCGTTGAGATCAGGTTGTTAAGTAGCTATTAAAAACATAAAAATTAAAATAAAAATTAAGATTTTGAACTATGCTAGACTGGCATGAATAACCGTGTACATTTAATTTTTTTATAATTTTCCCGCGTTTTTCAAAATGTGCTTAAATAAGGTCATAAATTTTTTTTTCCGTGGTATTTTATTATGTGGTTTCCACATTATATAAATATAAATAGAGGAATTATACACACTTGAACAAAATCTGCATGAAAATAGAAGGGCATAAAACCAAAACTGAGACCAGAGACATGTTTAAAAAATAAAGCAGATAACACGTTCCTTTACACCAAACTACCTTGCTATCAAAGATGATAACGGAACTCCACTCACTTCTAAAACAGATATTTTACACAGATGGAAAGAATACTGTGGACGATTGATGATGGAGGAAAGCACAGACGCCCCATCACAACAAGAAGATGCCAGTTTTGTGACGGAACCTGACGTACTCAAAAGTGAGGTTGAAGCAGCAATTATGAGGCAAAAAAAGTCAGAAAGCTGCCGGTCCAGATAACATACCTATTGAAATGATTTGGGCCCTAGATGACGTTGGAGTGGATATAATACATCAAATTTGTCAAAGAGTGTGGGAGACAGGTAAATGGCCTGAGGACTGGACACAATCACTATAAATTCCCATACATAAAAAGGGAGCGACAGATTTATGTAGCAACTATCGCACAATTGCTCTAATTGCGCATTGCAGTAAGATACTCTTACACATGGTTCTCGAGAGGATAAAGCCCTTTTTACTACCTAACATTGCGGAGGAACAAGAAGGTTTCGTCCCCGGACGTGGTACTAGAGAACAAATTTTAAACGTACGGCAGATTGTAGAAAAATCCAGAGAATTCAACATCACCACATATTTGTGCTTCATAGATTTAGTGGAGCTTTCGATTTGGTCAACTGAAGTAAAATGTGGCAGGTTTTGTCTGAAATGGAGTCCTCACAAGGCGTGAGAAATGGGAGTCCTGCATACTAAGCCCAATTCTATTTAACATCTATGGTGAACGGATAATGCGGAAAGCTACTGAGGACTGGAACGGTGCATCACCATTGGCGGGAAGAGATTTGCAACTTGAGATATGCAGATGATACTACTATCCTCGCTAGTTCTGAAGCTGAATTGATTCACCTGCTACAACGGATAGAAGACGTAAGCTTAACGATGGGCCTTAAAATAAACAGAGATAAAACGAGAATCATGATAATTGACAGAGCTAACAACAATCAAAATCATCTGGTCATGATAAACAATATCGCTGTTGTAGATAAATTTGTGTATCTGGGCTCATTAATAACAAACAAAGGAGGCTGTACTAAAGAAATAAAGCGGCGGTCAGCAATCGCAAAAAGCGCTATGGAAAAATCAACAAAAATTTGGAAAAGCCATGAAATAACTACCGATACAAAAATGAGACTAGTAAGAAGTCTAGTTTTTCCAGTTTTTACTTATGCATCGGAATGCTGGACCCTTACTGAGAAAGACAAAAAGAACATAGATGTATTTGAGATGTACTGCTGGAGACGAATGCTGAGAATACCATGGGTGGCCCGAAGAACAAATGAATCCATACTGGACCAGCTAAACATAAAGAAAAGACTAAGAACACAAATATCAGAACAAATAATAAGCTATTTTGGACATGTGCTTCGAAGAAATGGTCTTGAAAATTTACCATCCAGGGAAAAGTAGAAGGCAAAAGAAATAGAGGTAGATCTCGACACGATACACGGACCATATTGTTGCTACCATTGGCGCTCCATTGTCAGAATGTGCTAGAATGGCAGAAGATGGAAAAAACGTGGAGGAACATTGGGAAATTTAGCTAATAGCTTCATGATATCACGATCCTGCATCAGGTTAACGACTAAGAAGAAGAAGAGAGGGATTATACAATGCTAGTCAAAAGTCCATTCGTCCGTTGTCCTCCTCGTATCTTTTGAAGGTTATGCTTATAATAATTAAATTTTGAGGAGGTAATAAACAGATGTAGGCTTCTTAACTAGTTATAACAAGTGACGTAATAGTGACAGATGACGTTATAGCGCCACTGTGACAGATTCGCTATTAGAATACAGGGATATTGCAAATTATGGAAAGATTCTGTAAAAAAATGAAAAGAAAAAACGAATAATACAAATTATCCAACTAAACAAGGTTTGTTTGGAAAGTGACAGATGTCAATACAAATAAATACTTCTACGTCATCACTCCGGCAGTCTATTGTGTTTACGTCAAGTCAATTTTTTTGACAATTAACCAGAGGCGAACGTTAAAATATTTATTAATTAAATGCGAAACTACGATTATTTTAATATACCTATTTAATCATACTAATTTTGTTTGGATTTAAGATGATTTCGACGAATAAATTAAATTAATACTAATATTATAGTTTGGCATTTAATTAATAAAAATTTTAACGTCCGCCTTTGGGTATTTGCCAAAACAGTTGACGTTTGTCAATTCTCTAGTTGTTTTTAGTTTGCAAAAGCGTTTAAAGCTCAATATTTAGTTTCTGTTTCTGCTTAGTTTAGTCAACAATATAGTTATTTTTAGTTTGCAAACTCAAGTTCAGTCAGGTTGTTTTTAGTTAGCTGTTCTTAGTTAATACTTAGTTTATTGTTTACCGAGACTTTTAAATTTTTACAAAGGCAGAATGGTACGTACTGTAGCCGACAAAGTAGCAGCTGTATTAATAATTGGTGAATGTGGAAATAATTTCCATGCAGCGCAACGTCTTTTTAATGAGAGGTACAGACACAAATCCTTACGTCTTTCGCGAAACACATACTCAATTTCCAAAAAAAAAAAAATGGTTGGGCAGGTATTTTGGGAAACAACATAGTTGGGCCTGTTTTTCTCAATACTAACTTAACCGGTGAAGTATATCTGGAGATGTTACAAAATGCAATTGAACCGTTAATACTTGAAATTCTGAAAGATAATTCAGATGAATTCGGCAACTTAGAAACACCGTTTCAAAAATATGATGGTTCTGCACACCATTATGGTGCAGTAAGATGTTACCTAGATGAAGAATATCGGATTGGACGACGAGGTACGATAGAATGGCCAGTTTGGTCACCGGACCTCACACCATTAGATTTTTTTCTCTGAGGATACTTGAAATCTAAAATTTACGCTATAGCATCCGACAATATTGACATTTTGAAACAACGAATTGTTGAAGAATGTAGGGCAATTTCCCTCGACACATTTGAACGAGTACGGCAAGAGTTTAGAAATAGGATACATTACTGTCAGGAAGTAGATAGAGCACATGTTGAACAGTTACCATAAGAACTGGTTGTTAAATATTTATTAATTAAATGAGAAGCTACAATTTTAGTATTTATTTAATTTATTAATGACTCCAGATATGCTCTCCTTCAAGCCATCCTACAAGGAAAAATATTTGGAAAACGAGGTCCAGGAAGAAGAAGACCATCTTGGTTAAAGAACCTCAGAATCTGGTTCAATACAATATCTGTGCAGCTTTTCCGCGTTGTGTAAAGATTGCCATGATGGTCGCCAACATTCGTAACGGATAAGCACATCAAGAAGAAGAATTTAATTTATTCATCAAAGTGAGCTTAACCTCAAACAAAATTATTATGACTATTATTTTATGACTAGTATTTTTAATACCTTTCAAACGAGGTATCACTTGCCATAAGGTCCCATTTAAAATTATCTGTCACAGTGGCGTTTTAATGTCATCTGTCACTATCACGTCACCTTTTAGTTCTGACTAGTTGAGAAGCCTACGTCTGTTTATTAGCTTCCTTCAAATTTCACTCTTATAACAATAACCGTTCAAAAGGGGGGGAGGGGAACGGACTTTTGACTATCACTGGATATATTTTTACAAAATATGCTCGATAATTTTCTCCATCTCTTCATTTAGTCAAAATTAAAGTTAAAATATATATATTAGTTGCAATTCTCTACATTTTAAAAACTTTTTTATTTATCTTAATGATAATATTCTTCGGTAAGGGAGTCATAAATACTGTTGTTTTAAATACGTATTTAAAGATAATTTATTTAAAGCAAACCAATTATATATCATATTAAGATAATAATGCATTTTAGTTTCTAATTTTTTCTAAGTTTTACCGGTAGATGTAACACCATGATCATCTGCAAAGATATAATTATTATATATTAAATAGATATAAAAGGCTTCTGGCATATCCGTTAGAAGGTCATTAATGTATATAATAAATAGTAAAGGACCCGGTAGGGATACTTGCGGAACTTCGGTTTTAACTTTATTAAATTTATCATAAATACCATTATTAACTTTTATCTCTTGGCGTGTATTTTAAGGTAGATATGTGCATATAGTCTAGGCAGGATCTGTTTTGGATTGGACATTTTCCATAGGAAGCTATTTTTTTGCTGGAATCCCTTCAGGATGTGCCCAATATCGATAATCACGATATGCGCCAGTCGCAAACCCTGTGCTAAATTTTTTATTTAACAAAATCTGAAAACAATTGAAAATTTCTCATTTTATTGCTCCTATTTTCGTTTATAATTCGGAAAATATTGATCCTAGAGAAAAAATTATAAGAAGTTATTCAATTAAGAAGTTCCGTTATTCAATTTTACACAATATTTTGTTAGCTAGAAATTGAAAATTTAATGTTTATTGTTGAAAAAATAGCAATAATTGAAAAAAAAAAGTACAAAAAAATGAAGTAATCCTTTAAATGTTTTCGACTTTCTAAACTTGACTTACAAGCTCCATATTCCGCCTAGACCTTTTAATATTTTTAAAACGTGTGCTAAATTTTGTTAAGTTCGGTCGGATAGGTTTTGCATAATAATTTTGCAACCCAGCCTACTGGAAAAAAATCGCAAATTTTCAAATTTATAGTAGGCCCTAAATAAGGTTCTCAGATAGTTGCAAATTTTTTTATACATAAAGAAAGGCTCAAACTTTCAAACGCTTTTTGTAAAATTCAAATCACTTCACTAGGAGAGCCTAGAAAATTTTTCAAACTTTTAAACATTTTTTATTAATATTAGGTTTATAAACAAATTGAATAACTTTACGAGCTTTAAACATATCAATTTCAAAATTTATACACTTAAAGAACATTAAAAGACGCTTCTTTAAAAAAAAGTAGCATTCAGGTTATTTCCAAGCCACTGCTGTACTTGGAAATATACACGAAGCGAGTGTTGCTCAGCAGCAGATTGTGTTGGTGGAGCATGGACAATTTAAAATTTTTATTTTTGCAACCTTTTTTAAAGCACAAGTAGCGAATTTTATTCAATGTAAAATCGCACTTTGAGTGGCCCATATACAATGCCGATATAATTTTACATCCGCTGCGTTTAATTTCTTCCTTAGTGGCACTTTTTCATTAAAAATGGTTGCTTCTTGCGATATATCATTATTTGTTGAAAACAATTTAACAATTTTGCTTTTTCCTTGATAAAAAAATGCTGAGGTTGTATCACAATCTTATAAATTTTGAAATTGATATGTTTAAAGCTCGTAAAGTTATTCAATTTGTTTATAAGCCTAAAAAATGTTTAAAAATTTTAAAAAAATTCTAGGCTCTCCTAGTGAACCGATTTGAATTTTACAAAAAGTGTTTGAAAGTTTGAGCCTTCCTTTACATGTAAAAAAATTTTCAACTATCTGAGAGGCTCATTTAGGGCCTACTATAAATTTGAAAATTTGAGATTTTTTTCCAGTAGGCTGAATTGCAAAATTATTATGCAAAATCTATAGAACCGATCTTATCAAAATTTAGCACACGTTTTAAACATATTAAAAAGTTTTTCTAGGCGGAATATGGAGCTTGTAAGTCAAGTTTAGAAAGTCGAAAACATTTAAAGGATTACTTCATTTTTTTGTACTTTTTTTTTCAATTATTGCTATTTTTTCAACAATAAACATTAAATTTTCAATTTCTAGCTAACAAAATATTGTGTAAAATTGAATAACGAAACTTCTTAATTGAATAACTTCTTATAATTTTTTCTCTAGGATCAATATTTTCCGAATTATAAACGAAAATAGGAGCAATAAAATGAGAAATTTTCAATTGTTTTCAGATTTTGTTAAATAAAAAATTTAGCACAGGGTTTGCGACTGGCGCATATCGTGATTATCGATATTGGGCACATCCTGAAGGGATTCCAGCAAAAAAATAGCTTCCTATGGAAAATGTCCATTATGGCCTGAATTTCTACAGATCCCGCCTAGTCTAATAATAAATGGTGCATATTTGTGAAGTTTATATAAGAATGTTGAATTCATTCACAGTATCAAAATCTTTGACGGGGTCTAAAAATATGACAATAGATTAGCTGTTAATAATAGCACTGGCCAACACATATTTTGTGACATGGAGATTTTTTGGTATTTCCAATATATTTCGGCATTCTAAAATCAAAATAAAAATAAAATGTTTATTACCACCAATCTTCAGTGACCAGAAATTATATCTTGAAAATAGACAACTGGGACATCAATATTGACTCGAGCCACCACTATTTAGTATTGTCTTCGCAGGACAAATACCTCAGTTTAACACAAGTTCAATCTGTTTATTTTTATTATATGCAAAATGTACACAGTTCATACGATTTTATACATTAGTAGGAATTTATCGGCATATGAAGTTAATACATTTTCCTACTGTCGTGGCGTGAAACGCAGTAAAGTGTTTGTGTTTCACATTTGTTTTGTTTATTTATATCAGTATACTGTGATTTATTGTGAATTACCCAAAAAGTAAAATGCCTAGGCAATGTGTAAATTAGGATAACCGTTTTTGTTATATATCTGAGGAACTAACTTTTAAATCGCAAAATTTTACTCTCACGCCACATTGTGTGTAGAGTTTACAAACTTTATTTTGGAGGTAAAGTAGGACATCAAGATAAGTCATGGTCCCTTATATATTTTGTAGGACATCTTTAACATTATTAACAGCTTGGTTAAAAGCTACAAAACGTCAAATATGCTTTGCACTACCAATGATATAAAAAGAACCAAAAGCCCATGTTATAGATTGTTACTGCAGTCTCTTGAAGCTTCAGGGCATAGAACCGAAGTTTAAGAATAGTGTGCAGTATCCCTATTTACCATCAGCTATTCCGTCATTGCAATGCAAAGCTCATTTAACTATGAAAAACAAATTTCACAAATCCATGGCAATAAAAATAACTTCTCCTCCTAATTCTTTACACACTCAATCTTTCACCACCTTTTTGTCAGCTCTTTAAGATGTCACGTTTATCGACGCCCCTCTTTAAATTTTGTATGATTTTTCTTTGTATTGTTTATTCCAAATTTCTGGTTTAGCTCTAGTAGCTATCAACCCCCTATTTTTTTTTCTTTTTCTTTTGTTTCTGTGCTAGTAGTAATAATCCAAAGAACTACGGTCACATCTCTCCGATTCTGAGCAACGCGGCCTCGTTCGTTTTGTGTGCCTCAAACGTCACCAATGTTTTTATGTTACTGTATTAACAATAAAAATTTTAATTTTTTGAGAAAGACATTAGAACAGAAGGTCAAAATTAATCAACTAGAACCGGAGATACAGAAACTTTTGAATAGTTTAAAATTGTTTTTCATTTTTTTTTGCTTAAATTTTTAGCTTTCCTCATCATACGGTCAGTCTAATCTTTATTTTAGTCCCATTTTTTATGACTGACAGACAAAGCTGTTTAAGTTTAAGCTTTTTTATAATGTGTATAATAAAACTTTTTTTTCTTTAAAATAAGACTAATTACGTTTTTTAATTATTAAAAACAAATTAGCTACGAATTTTAAAAAAAGCCTACGCTTTTACCTCATCGTCGTCGAATAAGTTCTTTTTTAATTTTCGAAAGTTGTTTTTGAAAAAACACCTTTTGGTTATAACAACACCTCACTACTTTTTGAAATAATCTTGTTTGATAATGATTTCCGGAGTGAAAATCGAAACTTGAAACAGCAGTGATAAAATGTAATTTTCATTACAATAATTTGTAGCTTAATATCATATAAACATAATAATTTAACTTAAGACATGTGACAAACAAAAATTTTCAGAATCTTTTTATATACCTAGCTAAGTATGATGAGGTAAAAGTACATAATATATTTTATGTCATACTAGTTTATTATTGTGTTTTTATTGCTTAGTTATCAACTACGTAATAGAGTACTTTATGCCCGCGCTTGGTACATAAATAATTATTAGGATTTATAAACATTATATGACATAAATATAATGTATATTAATATATAATAGTTTTTATTAAGTTAAAACATATGTTTCATCACGCCAAACTATTAAAATGTTTTTAAACAAAAACTCCTGTTAGCACTAATAAACTTTAATTGGTTGCATGCATCAGAATCTGATCAAAAACCGTTGAAACTATGAAGTGTAATGTTATAAAATTAAGTATGGATTATTTAACCGGCGGTATGCTCGTATATTTTCATTACACTCAAAATCGAACAGGCGAGTTCCTGACCGTGGATAAAAACGCAGAATTTCTACACTATATCGGCATTTATTAAAAAGCTTTACAATTCAGTAAATATATTAACTGCTTACAAATAACTGTAGTTTGTGTAACAGCATCGAAGATATTTGCATGTCGTGATATTTAAAGAGATCCAGGTGAGCATTGTTACAGTGTCGGTACGTGTAGACTTAGAGGTATATATATAAATATTCAAGACTCTGTATAGGTTAAGAATTTGTAAGTACGTATAATGATTTATAATTAAGTAATTAAGAAGTGTTTTAGAACAGTGGACTTCAATAGTGAATAGTTTCTAAGAATAATTGGTATAGGAAAACATTTCGGGGTCATTTCTTCTTCTTATGGTGCTCTATCCAATTAGTGGATGTTGGCGACAATTCTGGCATACTCCTCTAGGTCTTACGTGGCTCTTAAGAGTGCATGGGCATCGAGGTTTGTCCAATCCCTTATGTTTTTAAGCCATGAGTATTTCTTTCTTTCGATACCTCGTTTTTCTTCTATCTTCCCTTCCATAATAAGCTTTAAGAACTGTTACTTAAAATTTCGAAATATATGACCCAGATAAGCAGTTTTTTTTCTTTTTATTATTGGCAGCAATTCTTGTTCTCTGCCCATTCGATTTAATACTTCGACATTTATTGTGTGATCTGTTCAGGGAATTTTAAGTAGTCTTCTAAACACCCACATTTCAAAGGCCTCCAATCGGTTCATCACATTGGCCTTTATGGTCCAGGTTTCTACATTATATAGGAGTATGGAGTAAATTTACAATTGGAGTAACATTTTACAAAGCGATATCGAAGCGTTAATTTAAGGCTGCTATTGGTTAGCAAGGTTCTCATATTAGTAAATGCTATTCTGGCTTGCTCAATCAATGGAGTTATTTAGAAAGTATTAAATATTGTTTAAAATCTTACAAATAATTATACATGGTTTTGTATCAGATAAGAATTTCAAATTAATGTTTGATAGACAATAATTTGTATATTATTTTTCTTTGAAGGTAATGCTATGAATAAGACTTTATCTTTTACAAATAAGGATTTGTCTGTAGACACAAAAGAAAGGTATGATCTTCTGTCAATTTAGGGAAAAATCTAAGTGGGTAAAACACGCTTAATTTCTTAAAATTAAAAAATAGGAAATTGTGAAGATAGGTAGAAAGAATTAATTTGTATGATTGGCTAGGAAGAACGAGGGTAGGAGAATAGGACAGTCGATTTGAACAAGAGATTTGAATAATTGTATTTTTACCAACCAAAACGAAAAGTTTAGTTTGAAAACAGTGTGTGACAAATGAGTATAAGTTGTTGTTTGTGAGTTAAGTTGGTGATAGCAGAATAGTTGTAAGGCGAATCGAGACCTGGTCGATAATCCCAAACTCCTTGTGTCCGAAGAAACTCCTAACTCTGTAAGTAAAGAAAGAAAATTTATATAAAGTTTGTGCGAGATAACCAGTCGAGGCGGGAAAACCATTTGGCTGAAAGGGTGTCATTATTATTATTATTTTGAAAAGATTCGGAGGTTTAATTTTGAAGAGAATCTGAACAAGTGCTGTTTTGTGTAACAGTTTTGGAAGGAGGAAGCAGAGGCACATATGTTTGGAGAAGTTTGAGAGAACACAATCCGGAAACTAAATCTGTGTCCGTCGGTAAACATCGCAGAGAGTAAATCAAAAAGGTCAATCAAATTATTTGTAAAATAGGTGTTGTACTTGGACTATCTATGTTTTTTAAACCCATATAATAAAGTAATTCATTAAAAAGAATTAAATTCACAAATCAGATAATTGGTACATAATAAAATTTTGTTTGTTTTTTAAGAAATTTAATCCGAACAATTTTTACAGTAAATTAAATAATCATGAATGTGTTGCTTGTGTGAGTCCATTTCAAAAGGTAAAAGAAATAATAAATTAGACTTACTCACAATCAATTTAATTTAACTATCAGACGACCGGTTTCGCTTTCTACAATATGCAAAGCATCTTCAGGTCACGATACAAAGTTAAATAAATGCTGAAAATAATAAACCCATATTAGGGTGTTGTCTAATAAAGGTAAAACAAAGATAGGTGATATAAATTATATAAATTACAGTAATTATACCAATATTACATGTCTGTGGTTTTTCAAAATGAATAAAATGTTTAAGCAGACAATGTAAGACCCACAAATTGGTAAAATAGTCTATTAAACTGTAATGAATTAATAAATAAACAAATAAATAAAACATAACTTACATGCCGGTACTCTATTAATTGATGGTTGGAAGAACATGGTTCAAACTATCTTGTATTGTTGATTGGAGAACTCAAGTCAACTATTGTAATTGTTTAAGAGTAAACGGGGAAGTTCTTGAGGAGGCAGATTTTATCCAATGAAGTAGAGATAGGTAAATGTAACTGTTTGTTTGATGAAAGTAATGTTCTATACCATTAAGTTCTTTAAAGTTATTTATATTTATTCTGGAGATATATTTATGAAATGTGTGTTATTTATTGAGATTTTTATTTTTGTTTTGGAAGGTGACAGTTGTGAGACAATGAATATGAATAGATGTACAAATTGTGTGGGTGTGCAATTATATCAGCTTGTAATTATCAAATTTCTTTGATAAAGTTAATTGCAATATGTGGCAAATTGTTGTAAAGTCCAATATATAAAGTTAAAAATTAAAATTGAGACACTTTAAGACACACAGAAAACACTTAAAAACGGGGGGACGAAACAGACATTAAATTTAAAAAGAGGAGGATTTTAAAAGAAGGATTTTAAAAGAACTACATCTCTTACTTGGAGACAATGAGTTTTTTATGTTATATATCAGATTTTAGAGGTAAATTAGTAATGTTTTATTTATTTGTTTATTTATTAATTCATTACAGTTTAATAGACTATTTTACCAATTTGTGGGTCTTACCTTGTCTGCTTAAACATTTTATTCATTTTGAAAAACCACAGACATGTAATATTGGCATAATTACTGTAATTTATATAATTTATATCACCTATCTTTGTTTTACCTTTATTAGACAACCCCCTAATATGGGTTTATTATTTTCAGCATTTATTTAACTTTGTATCGTGACCTGAAGATGCTTTGCATATTGTAGAAAGCGAAACCGGTCGTCTGATAGTTAAATTAAATTGATTGTGAGTAAGTCTAATTTATTATTTCTTTTACCTTTTTAAATTAAATAACTTGGTTTAAAAGGGAGATAACAAAATTAAGTTTTCTTTTGTTTTGAGGAATAGATAATAAATTGTACACGATCTTTATTTTTATAATTTTATATGGTATTAAAATAAATGGCGTTTTTTTTAACAAAGGTCATAAATTGTGTATATAATATTTATTTTTCTTGTCTATCCTAAAGAAAGCCAGCATCCAGAAAATACTAGAAGCCACGAATTGAAGGTAAAATATTTTTGTTTTTAGTAAAGAACCCTGAGAAATTCAATCTAATTTAATTTAATTTAATTCAATTCAATTTAACTTAACTTAAATTTAAGCAGATCTTAATAACATGTTATTCATTTAGTTATATAAAATAAACAGTATGTGAATTCGTTTCAAATAACTTTTGATACCCTTGGAAAATATACTGAATACGCTCATGAATTAAAGCATGCACTTGGATCTTGATAGATTAGTTGTTTTGCGAAGTGGAAACCCTTAGCCCGTGAAAAATTATCCATAAAATAGCGAGGTATTGTAACATGAACTGTTATAGCTAACAGCTAGTATTTGCCTCCATTTCGAGTTTTATTTCCTCATGGTTTTGATGGTCATATGTGGGTAAAGTTTCAGTTAGTATCAGTTTAATTGACAGCTGTCGACGCACAGGAGTAGAGATGAAATACGAACTGACATGTACTGTCTTTGGAGGCTGATGAATAATATGTATATTATAGAAAAACGAAAAATACCGTTTATTTTGATAATATTATACGCTGGGTATATTATCAATAAGTAGGTGAGTGTAGATACAGGGTGATTGAATAATGTGAGGAAGTACCGTTGTAGTAAAATATACAAAAAAAAAAATTTACAAAAATTGTAGATAGCCAAATCAAATTTATTTTTTTTTAAACGGATCACCTTATATTCTGTTTTAAATTTGATCTGTTACATTTCTTCATTATACAAATATAAAGTTGCAACCTGTTATACTGGGTACTTAAAAAGTTATAACCAATATTACATGAAAATCATATTAAAGAGAATGAAACAATAATCTACTGGAAACCATAGTTTTTTAATAAGTATCAAAGATTATAAAAAGGATTAATTTTGATGACCGTCATTAAATCAAATACGTTAGTCAAAACGTAAGTACATTATTTTCTTGGTAATTTTAAATAGACCACCCTATATTTTATATCACTGTCGAAAAGTACTGTCACCATACTTTAATTCTTATAAATCAATCCCTATGCCTAAAACTATTAGTTTCTTGAATATTTTCATTTTTATATGCATGAACTATCAATTAAACTTTTACCAAATTTTAAGTTGGCGATTTAGTCCAGTCGTCAGAGATTTTAAGCCTAAAAATCATGCTATACACGGTTCACAATTTGTTGATAGCTCACTACAAGTTTAACCCTAATTAGAAAACTGAAATATAGAGAGGATAGGTAATACGATATAATAGTAAAAACCAACCTAGAACTGACGGTTTACGACGTTTTCGACTAACCCACCTTATATCTGAAGGAATACAATACCTTATAATCCTATTACGGGGGTATTTTGAATGGTTAGAAATGAACGACCAGTGTCGTAGAGTATATGATTGAAACATTTATTTGAACTAAATAAATATATTTTTTAAATTGTACTTATGTAAATTGTATTTTTTAATAAAACTTATTTATTTTATTCAAAAATAAAAAGTTTCTTGCCATTTGTAAAAGATACATTTATTTAATTAAGGAAAAAGGCGCCAAATGTCGCCTGGCAAAATTTCCAATGTGTTTTAAATGTATCCATTATTTTCGAATCCGGAGAAAACTAATAAATATTTTTGAAAAATTTAAACGCAGAATGAAAGATTACGTTATTACTCAAGGCAGAAAGTCCCTGAAAACTTCTACAATGTTTATTTTAATATGTTATGTAACAGGGGTGAAAATAAAAGAGAAAATATAGTATATTTTTAATTAAAAATATTGCATGCAAAAGAAACTTTTTATTTATTCTAAAAAATATTTCATTCTGCCTTTAAATTTTTCAAAAATGCTTTTTAGTTTTCTCAGGATTTGAAAAAAAAATGGATACATTTAAAACACATTGAAGATTTTGACAGGCGACATTTTGCGCCTTTCCCCTTTAATACCTTACGATTACAACTACTATTACTTACCTAATTATATAATTACGATTAGAAAACTATTCAAATTCAAAATAAATAGGATCAACTTCGGAATCCGAGTCGTCTTGAGGGTTAATAATTAGGTTAATAATCTCTACGGTCGCATCAATTATGTTATCAAGATCCCACATTTTTTGTTCTTCTTCTATTACATGTCTTACTGCATCTTTCCAGTTTTGTTTTGTAATATGTTATAAAGACTCGTATAACAATTCACGTACAGCTTGTATTTTATATGACGTATTTTTTCTAGCCACATAACTATTCATTTGTGCCCAAATGAGTTCAATTGGATTTATTTCGCAGTGGTAGGGTGGAAGTCTAAAGACTGTGATGTTTCGCCTTTCCGCCATTTTGTCAACTACGTATTTCTTGAACTTAGATTTGTGTTGCTGGGCAATTTTTAAAAGTTCTGCTTTTACCATTCCATCTTCGTAAGGCAGATACTTATTCCGCAGCCAGTCAAGAATATCCTGTTTCTTCCACGCATTCGTTAGAAGTCTTTTTACTAGTCGTGAATGATAAAATGCATTATCTAATACTATAATTGAATTTGGTGGTATGTGTTCAATCATTTGCTCAAAATACTCTTCGAAAACATCAGCTGTCATCTCTTCGTGATAGTCTTTTGTGCTTTTGGAATGAAATTCCAACAAACCATGCTTAACAAATCCTTTTTCACTGCCAATGTGAGAAATTAATAATCTACTGCCTTTACCAGAAGGTAGGGAGATACCAGTAGACCAACCTTCCATAAAGGCTTGCCTGGAGCTTAATATATTTTTATCTGACCAATTTTTTTTTAGAGTATGACCTGAGTTTACCCACGTTTCATCCTGGTAGAAGATGGGCCTTTCTTCAGCCCGGAATTTTCGTATGAATCTTAGATAATTTCTTCTCCAACATCATCTTCTCCTCCCGGTCAATCAAAAGTGATTTTCGGTCTGATTTCTCTCACCGGAAATTTAATTCTTTTAAAACTTGCCACAATTTAGTTCGTCCGATATGAGGCAAATCCGGGTCGTCTCTAACTTCTTGTAAAATTTTGTTTAGGTTTGGTATTTCTTTTTTGAAAAAAAAAATCTGAAAAAAGGCTTTTTCCCTCTCTTTAAGTTTTCGTTTGTGTTTGGGTTAGCTATACCGTGTTTTTTTCTTTCTGATAGGAACCTATATAAAGTTGACTCTCCTACGCCAGTTATGTTGGCACAACTTTCGACTATGTTGCGAACAGTGTTTGTGGGATTCTGAGAAACCAGAGCATCGTGAACATTCAGGACAATAGTCTTCTCTCTTGGTGAATAGACAGACTTACTGACTGTACGCAACAGTACCGGTGTAAAACTTGATGATGAAGCCATCACAAACAATCCAACAAAACGAGCACGAGCAAAAGGTACGTATATGTTCGTAGGTATATGGAATAAAAAATCACTCACGCACTGCATATAATTCGCAAAAAAAATATTCGAGACGCTAATTACTGCCGTAGACGCGGAAACACCGACGAGCCATAAATTACATGCGATCAAAAACGTACTAAACAAAAAAATTGTTTTCGTTCGTAATAACTTCACCCTTTCAAG
The DNA here is from genome assembly GCF_040954645.1 of Diabrotica undecimpunctata. Classification (NCBI taxonomy): domain Eukaryota; kingdom Metazoa; phylum Arthropoda; class Insecta; order Coleoptera; family Chrysomelidae; genus Diabrotica; species Diabrotica undecimpunctata. The sequence goes on along the minus strand of NC_092804.1, from coordinate 21,769,187 downwards.
TTAAGTTTCGAATATAATTATATTATTAAAAATCTGGGGAATTCCATCTTAATTATCTTGCAAGGAATAGTACATTCGGATATGAATTCCAGGTTTTCTAGTAAAGTGATTAAACGCGAAGATTAGTATTGAAATATCCAAAGAGATAAGGTATTCTTATTTACAAAATTGTTAAAGGTTAAATTCTTATTTTTATTAATATAATATAATAACCAACATTAGTCGTGGAAGTTTTAATTGTTTTTTTTTGCTAAATATATTAGTATTAAAATATTATCAATTATATATAACAGTATTAAAACATTATATTATTATTTAATGAATAAACACCTTAGGAACGCCTATGATTTACGACCGTTTTATGAAATTGAGGCATATTTCGTGCTCTCAACAATTTGTGAACAGAGAATAACTAGCTGAATTTTACCGAAAATATCAATTTTGAGACCCAAAAAAGATGTACAAAAGTTTACCACTTTTACCCCCGGGTTTCCCCCTAAAACCCCCATAGAGAGGTAAAAACGCAAAAAAGATCGATTTACAAGGAATCTGTAAGCCGTAAGTCACACCGTTTGTTCAGTAAACTAACGACGCCATCTAGGAAAGAAATCTGAACTACCACCATTTGACGTTTCAATCATATTTTGTTCTTGAAACGATACGTTTAATTAATAATACTGTATTAATTACATATTAATATAATTATTAATGTATATTTTATATCCTAACTTGACCTTGTGCACAATGTAGCATTTTGGCAACAAACCTGTTATTGTCAAAACCGAATGTGCAAAAATTAAACTTAATTTTTTTTTATTATTTTTTCATCATTTCTAAGCTTTCGCTAAAGGCCTTTTTTGATATTTGACATCAATAAAAAAATCATGTGTTCAAGGATTAAAACTATTTTTATTTATCATTTGTTTCTTTTAGATATTTCCTTATCGCGGAGACTCAAAAATCAATCTACTGAGAAAAGTTTACAGAAGACGTCAGCTTCTTTACGCATTGAACCCACCCTGCATATGAAAAAAATATAAATTATCTTTAAAACATTCAAAGCGTAATTTTCTGTTTGATATCTAATTATAGATAAAATGCTTAAACAAAATGGAAAAACGAGAAATAGGCGAACAGGCGTGTAGAATGGATTACAGTGGTGTTGCACAAATTCCTATTGTTGTTTCATTGCTGGTTAGGTTCGTAATGGATTCTATTTTTAAATATTCTTCAATGGACTTTTTTTTGAACATTCCGAGATAATGATTAATTGATTTGTTTTTATTTTTTAAAGCTTTTGCAACAAGTATTCCGATATTTATTATAATTTTTACTTAAATTAAAAAATTTCCGTTCGTCTACGTAATTATCATAGTTCTCCTTGCCACTATCCCTATGTTTGAAAAATTTCCTCATTTGGTATTTTGGTGACCACTGCCGTTACAAAACTGGTTTTCTGTCAAGTTCATCAAAATATAGATCCTTAGTAAATACAACAAAATACTTATTAAACTAGAAGTTGTGATGCTCTGGTGCCAGATTGCAGTCCAGTTGAAAGGTCCAGAAATGGAACCAGATACCTTTCAATAAAATTCTATAACTGTATCCCAATATCTGTCAAAAGTCTTGATTAATACTTCAGATCTAATTTTAATTTTATCTTCTAATTTAATTAAATGTTTTTTAGCTTTATCAATGTAAATAAATATAAGGCTCCGGGCCCAGATGGAATACTTGTAGAAATGTTGAAGGAGGGGAGTAAAATTATTCTCGAAGAATTGAAATTTTTTTTCAACGAATGTCTTCACAGAGGAGAAGTTCCAGATAATTGGAATGAAAGTTTGACAATACTTCTTCTTCTTCTTCGGCTTTTCCCATTATGAGTTCGCCGTTTTCGTCCTCCACAGCACTCTATTCTCCCAGTCACCTTCTCTGAGGTCTCTATCTATCATAGCATTTCCGACGTATGTTTTCCATCTTGTAGCAGGTCTTCCTCTCCGTGTTCTTCCCGGCGGGTCCCAGTTTAATTCGGCCACCAATACTCTGGCATTCTTTGTACATGCCCATACCACTGCAGGGCTCTGTTTTCCAACTTTTTTGACAATACTTCTCTTCAAAAAGGGAGACAGGGGAGATTTGAAGAACTATAGGCCAATCTCTCTGCTGTCCCAAATGTATAAACTGTTTATGAGAGTAATAACTAACAGGTTAACGTCGAAGCTCGATAGCTATCAACCGGTAGAGCAGACAGGATTCCGAAAGGGTTACAGTACAACGGATCATCTTCTTACAGTCAGAACGCTAATAGAGAAAGCCAATGAATATCACTTGAACTTGATGAACACATGAACAATGAACACATTGGCTTCGTTGATTATGAAAAGGCATTCGACTCCATATAACTTTATGCAATAGAGAGAGCTACGAACAACTGCAGGATAGACTCCCGATACAGAATGCTCATACATCATATTTACAAGAAAGCTACAACGAAAATACAAATAGATGCGAAAACCAAAACTATACCAAAGCTATTCACACCTGGACTGGAAGACGTGGAAGACCACAAATAAGATGGGATGATGACACTAAGAAGATCGGAGGACACAAGTGGAAGCAATTGGCGCAAAATAGAAAACACTGTTTTGATTTGGGGGAGGCCTATGTCCAAAGTTGGATTACTTAAGGCTAAAGAAGAAGAAGAGAATATATATATATATATATATATATATATATATATATATATATACACAACCAGTTTATTAGGGCTGCAGTCAGAAGGTTGGCCGAGATGTTAGAGAAACACTCTTTTGACTTTTTGTCTAGCTTTCGGAATTGATTTATTCCTTTTTCAAGACATTGAGTCATTTCAGTCATGGAGATTATTTACAATAAACTTTGACACTCAACATTAATAACACAAATATAAAATATAAAATAATGGACAAATACATTCTAAAATTTAGGTAATGATAGTAAAACTTAGTTTATTTCATGACATCTTTTGATGGTGTGTTTCAACTCTGATACATAGAGAACAGAAAGAAAAAACAATATGTGTTTTTACCACATTAGGCTTAAAACTCACCATTTTAACCCTAATCTTTAAAAAATTTCCCCCAAAGGTTCATCCCTCTTCCCTTCCGAAAATCAGTCCTGAATCCGCCTAGAAATTTAACTAAAGTACCTATTATAAAGTTTACTTTTAACACCTTTTGGCTAATTATTGAGATCGATTCTACAATGACTCGTTTTAACAAAAAATTACAAACGTACCGCCGACGCCGCTGGATAGTTCTGTAAGTAGGACAAGGAGATGCGTGGTTTGCACTTGCTTTAGAACTTAAAGGGAATGTGATTTTTTTAATTAATAATTAAGAGCTGCATAAAGCCTTTCAGCGGGGAATAGAAAAAACACAATGAACACGCCCATTTTGTTCGGTGCACGTTGTGATTTGCTGTAATCGGTTTTTGAACCGCAGGTTTACATCACCATGAACTTTGAATATTATTTATTAGAATATTGAGTAATTCAAGTAATGTTGCAATGTTGCAGTCGTGATTTTTCAGATAGGAAGGTTTTGCATAAGTTTCTATAAATTGGAGGTCAGTGTTGACTGTAAATTTTACCAGTTGTTTATTTACAAAAATATTCTATTCTTTTAGAAAAATATGTGGTTTAGGTGTATACGAGTATGATAGATTTGATACTTGGGAGTACTGTTGTTTAAAAAAATATATACACAGTGGACCAAAAGTCTCAAAACGCCTAAATGGATAGTCCGAATTGTCCAAAAAACGGGATACGCCTATTCTGCAATATATAAATTTCAAATTTGATGCTTACAATGTTGCCAGATTTACCATTATTCTGATATTATTAGTCACTTTGGTTTTTAGGTAAAACACCCTACTTATAGTTCAACCATATGTCACACTTGGAATTTTATCTAGTCACGAAGGTCTTAAAGAAATAAAACTTCTCAGTGCCAAATAACTTTGAAGTAAATAAATATAAAATGCTGTGATTTTTCCATTATTTCATAAAACTAACAATAGCTTGCCGTGTATTAAAACGTTTTGTAAAATAAATTATATTAATAACTAAAGCTGACGATTGTTTTAGGTGTTTTTAAAAGCTCTGCAATAAAGATGGGGTTTATTTTATTTGATCAACATTAGTGATTATTGTTTGTATTTTGAGAACGATTTCCGAAGCGGAAATTGAAACGTCAATAAACGTACTTTAACCTTTAATTGTGGTTTATTCCCATTTAAATAGTAATTAATGTAATTCGAAATTGGCAACATGGCAGCAGTTGAAGAAGTCAAGAAAGAATTGAATAAATTAAATAAAAGTGATTTAATTAGGATAGTAATTGAGAAGGAAGTGCCTTTGGACACAAAATCAAGTGATAAAGTGGAAAGTATATGGAAAGTGATGAAAGTAGGTTCCAAGTTCCTTGACGCAACACTGAAATACCTGATAATTTTGTAACTGACCATGCCGAAGCGGTAAGTCATTTAACATTAAAATATGATCTCATAATCGCAAGCATTCAATTGGACATATTCTCAGAGAACTTGAACGAACGATTGGTAATCGGGATTATATTATAAATTTGCTACAAAACCCAGCAAATTTGAAGGTTAAACATATGCCAAATACAAACAAACAAAGCAGTGTTGCTGGTCATCCTCCAAATTCCGTCGCTAAAAATTATGGAAAGAAAATCAAGGGTATACAAGAGATACGTAAAAATATAACAATTACAAACCAGCAATTCTCATTAAGCAGGCACAACAAAGTTTGAAGATGATTGAGATCCATAGTCTTGGTCAAAACGTCAACCAACCTCGGTCGGATGTAAAAGTTGTGGGAAATAAGAGCGATAATGAGGAGCTAGTATTAAAAGACAAAGTGTGGATTTATGCCGCAAAGTATAAACAATCTTATAGTACAGAAAAATTGGAAACATATCTACAAACAAAGTTCACCGGACATGAGTTCTTGTGCACTTTGTACGAGAACAAGGTAAATGGATCCAATTCCTTCAGAATTACAGCAGATGCAGAATTGAAGGATATTCTTTTTCAACCACAGACGTGGCCAAAGGGAATAGAGGTGAGTGAATATTTTTTTCGCAGAAAACATTCCGTCGACAAATCTTTTAGACAAACCAGATACATTAACCGAAAAAGACAGAAGTAAAAGCATTATTTCGAATAACTCTGTACCATTATATATTAAACAAACATCTTTAGCAAACTGACCAGATTAGTCTATATTTTTAATAGTTAATATTTTTCATGTAAACACACAAAGTATATTAAACAAAATAGATCAGCTTAATATAATGAGAGAAAACGACTTAACAACATTAAAGGTATTTTTTGTCAACTTTTTAGTAATTAGCTTTATTTCCGTGTAAAATGTGCAGTGCACATGAGTTTTATCAAAAGGGTTTACTGTAAATAACTTCTTAACTAAAATTAAACAAAGAATTTTTTTAATTCAATTTAGAAATTACTTATTTTATATTTGTAATTTTAATAATTATCATTACTAGAGCAATTTACTTTCGTATTTCTTATGATATACAGTAGAGTGGGTCAATGGCTGTTAAGTGTCTAGAGATAATCCAAAACAATCGCAAATTCGTGAAATATACTTTAGATATCGGATTTTGTGATTAAAATAATTGGATATTACTCTAATAATAAAAAATATACGATCTCTATTGTCTTTTATTTTCTACATAGTTTTTTATGCATATGCAAATTTTTGAGTAAACCAATGCATATTTATGCATATATTTACAACATTTTAATGGCATGTTCGCCTAGGCCTGCTTATTACTTTTTTATAAGTACCTCTTCGATTCATCCACTGAACACAGATTTTATGGCCTTATATATTGTTTCTGGTTATTATTGTAACTCTCCAGCCAATGACGCAACAATACTAGAAACATATTGTTAAATTACTTAAAACCTCAAATAACTTTCTGTAAATCGATTGAACACGTTTGTTAAAGTAATATTAAATAAGTTCATTATCGGGTTTAGTAAATTAGAAGCGGTCTGGTTACTTTCTCTTTCATTTGCCTATTAGAGTGTTGTTAAATAAACGAAAAATAATCAAAGGGTGTGACAAACCAGTCAGAAACGCGACCAGATGAGATAAAACATTTAAATGTCAGATTTGAAACACTATTATGTAATAATATGCTTAATAAACGTTATAAATCTAATTTAAATATTAGAAAATTATTGTTCCAGTTTAACGGTATGTTAAAAAACGTTTATCGAGCATTTAAAACGAAAAACTGTGTAAAAAAGCAAAAAGAGCAACATACAATCTTTTGTAGCCTGAAATATGACAAAAGAGAAGATCTATATCGCTAATCATCATCATCATCAACTAGCCTCTAACGTCAACTGCTGAACATAGGCCTCTCACATGCTTTTCCACTCAGTCCGATTTTGCTCCATCTGCATCCAATTTGTAGTCACTCTTTTTATGCCATCTGTCCATCTCCTTGGGGATAGACCTCTATTTCTGTTAGCTTGTATTCGGGGTCTCCATTCCAAACTTCTTTTTGTCCACCGGTCATCAACTGATCTTGCTATATGACCTGCTCAGTTCCACTTTAGTGTTGTTATACTTTCAATAACGTCTGCTACTCCTGATCTTTTGTGTATAGTAGCATTGGTTATTATATCACGTAGAGAAATCCCTAACATTATTCTTGTGAGTGTTAGGGTTTCTGCACCGTAGGTCATCACTGACAAAATACACTCATTAAATACTTTTCTTTTCAGACACATTGGAATCTTAGACCTAAAAATATCCTTCATCTTTCCAAATGCAGCCCAAGCGAGGTTTATTCTTCTTTTATCGCTGATGCTCCGAAGAAAATAATTTTTCGGCGATAATAATAGCTTGTTTTTATAAGTGTCTGCGAAAGAAATTGTATTCATCTGTGTGCATGCGAAGAAAATAATTCGTAAAACATTTTCAGCGGAAAATAAATATTTATACTACTATAAGTCTGCTGCAAAAAGAATTTTTTCCGATATTGACAAAAAAAAACTATTCCTTCAACAAATTTGCGGTGGAAATACCTAATTACTAATTACCGATATAGAAAAAAACATTTTTTTTATATGCTTTGCGGCGAAAATAATACCTCCTAATTGAATCGTTTATTGTCGAAAGGAGACAAGTTACATTTTATAAGTTTTGAGAAAAACGCAAAAAACTGTTCTAAGCTATATAAAATTATTTCTGATTATTTGTTTTTAAGTAAATCTAATCAAACATTGATAAGTAGTTACATTGAGTAAAACAAGGTAATTTTTCTATTTGTTTAAAAAATTATTGGTATTTTTGTATATGACACTTCGCCCTTTCAACAACTTATAGAAAAATCAAACTTTTTTTTAAGAAATAATGTGTATTTAGCAAAAACTCACGACAAATAGAAGGGTATACCTTAATTCCGTTTACTTTTTAGGTCGCCAGATAACATCCTCGTTATACAACGTTTGATGATTTTCTGGAATATATTTTAACACCCGCTTAATATGATTTAGTTTGATTTCTTTACTCGAAATCTTGCTCTTATGTGACGGCCATCTTACGATGCCAACATTAAGCATTTTAAGGTGAAAAGTATTAACATTAAAAGGGCTGTTAATAAATGGGGAAGTGCTAAGATATCTAGGTTTAGATGCATCATGCTTAAAGTATTGAAACTGTGAAACCGAATAATTTTATTGTTCATTTCGTGGTATGTCTCTTTTGCTTGTATCTAGAGAAACCACGTTTCTTCTATAAAAGTTAATCCACCAATTCTTAAAATCCAAAATGTTATCATAATTTTTTACTTCCATTAGAAAAAGCCATCGAAGCGCTTCAAAAGTTTATTTAGAATACCAAAATCCTTATCGTCAGGCAAAACAAGTGCGCTTTAATGGAATAAATCTGTTCTACTTTTTTCCGTATTGTTTTTATTTTGCCAGAGTAATTGTCACAAAATAAAAGCAGTTCATCCAGACTATCTGAAACATAGTTTTTATATGATACAGCAAAAAATAATACACCTCGTTTGGACCTTTACTGCCTCGTCCTTCGTAGTACATGTAATCAAAACTTAAACCGGTTTTAAAGTTGTGAATATTTAACATGTTTACAGTCATTGCAAACGAAACCAACGTCGAACAAGTGGACAAATATGCATACCTGGGAACAATGATTAACTCCACAAATAATTACAATCAGGAGATAAAAATAAGAATAGAAAAGGCTAGAGCAAATTTCAACAAAATGAGAAGAGTTCTATGTACTAGAAATTTAAAATCGGAACTAAGAGTTAGGTTGGCGAGGTGCTATGTTTTTTCGACTTTATTTTATGGAATGGAATCTTGGACCTTGAATGCGACATCAATGAAAAAACTGGAATCATTTGAGCTGTGGGTGTACAGAAGAATTCTGAAAATATCATGGACAGAACACGTCACAAACAAAGAGGTTCTGGGAAGGATGAACAAAGAAATGGAAATTTTAAATTCAATAAAAACAAGAAAATTAGAATATCTCGGACATATTACACGTGGAGAGAAATACACCTTGCTCCAACTGATTATGCAGGGAAAGATCCAAGGAAAGAGAAGCATAGGGAGGCGTAGAATGTCATGGCTGCGCAACCTGAGAGAGTGGTACGGATGTACATCAAATGAACTTTTCAGAGCAGCCGGCGCAAAAGTCCGAATAGCTATGATGATTGCCGACCTCCGCCGCGGAGATGGCACTTGAAGAAGAAGACAGTCATTGTGTCAAGTAAAACAGATCTTGTATGGGAATTTCGGGAAGATGAGGGTTCTCCATATAGTCAAATGATAAGTCTAATACACTTTTATTAGTTTTGCTACGAGTTTCAGCTTCCTTCTTCTTTTTCTCCTTCTTATGGTGCCCTATCCACTTAGTGGATGTTGGCCACAATTCTGGCATACTCTTTTCGGTCTTTTGTGGCTCTAAAGAGTACATGGGCATCGAGGTTTGTCCAATCCCTTATGTTTTTAAGCCATGAAACAACATCCTAATCTTAAATAGAAATTTCTTCTAACTTTACTCAACACCTCAGGCGTGCCGATCTAATTGCAAGCGTTATTCGTCTTCATAAGTCAGTTAAGTCGAGTAATTTAATTTTGTATATACTATTTTTAACATATCGCCATAAGAAAAAGTCTAATGGCGCCAGATCAAGAGATGATGCTGGCCATTCCATTGATTTTCGCCTCCCTATCCATTTATTTGGAAATATTCGGTTGAGGTACAGCTTAACATTGATTTGATAATTTGGTGGTGTTTCATATTGCTGAATGCGTAACTAAAAATTCCAATCGAAGTGTTTTTTTGAACACCACCCCATTTATCTATTATTAACTTTATTCTATTTAGATATTTCACTCTGTAGATTTGTATCGTCCTTTCGATCATTGATTCCATCTTTCTTTTTCTGATAAATATGTATACTAATAACTGGTAATCTTCTCATCCCATAGTTCTGACTTTTGGATTGATCCGTTGGTGGTTTTATTCAATCAGGGCAAGGTCGATATGGTTTATTGTTTTTCCATTGGCAGACGTCCATTATCCTTTGTATATCTGCATCTCTGTTAGGTACTCTGTTAGGTACTTTGTTTGTGCTATTTTTTGTGTGTTTATACACACTGTTTCCTCCCGTTACTGTTTTGAACATTTTTTATCTGTTATTGAATTACGGTTACCAATGACTATGTCTTATTGGGTAATTTTACTAAAAACCCTTTCAAATACTGAAGAAAATGGTCCGGCAGATTTATATTGATCCAGAAAAACTAAATATATATAACTAATAAGTTAATTAAGCTAATCAACTGTATTAATAACCACATAGATTTACGGTACTTTTTTCATCATCTCATTTTATCACAGTCAGGTTGATGACATTTTCGACGGCTTTTTCAGTCCCGATACCGAAACCGCTGGAGTGCTATACGTAAGAGCCACCCATAAAAATATTGACAAAGATATGCACGTAAGGATCACAGTCTCGATGCCTTAAAAGGAGCGGTCGAAGTGAGAGTGATCTGACCTCTAGAAACCGACGGTAGGTAGACTCAAATCTGAAGTATCAACTTCCCACATGTCTTTCCATTAATGTATAGCTAATAAACAGTGCAGTGCAATTTAAATACACCATGGCATTTGAACAATTCAAAGCAGTGAAATTATATTATGGAAATGATACCCCAAATATGCGAACCAAAAAATTTTTATTTTCCCCATACATACGATTTTATCCATATTATTAATATAATGAAAATTATCTTTATAATATACATGGTGTTTTAATTAGATGTCGCCTTAGATTAATTTTCAGAACGATTTCCGAAGTGGAAATCGAAACATCAAAATAAACATATTTTAAACGTCCCCGTAAAAATAGTAAATTGTTAAAATGTTAGTGGCATTTTGATTATTGTGCTTGCCTAATGTTAAAAAATTACACTAGACTATATTTGTGATATCTTTTTTATTTGGGAAGCTGTAGCATACATTAAAACAAGGATTACACAAACGCTTCGAATTATAACGATTCTACTAGGGCGGCCCGATAAGTACTTAGCCTACAAAAGAAAAACGAAAATTTTGGAAAAGTTGCGATTTATTTCTTAACATAGTCTATTCTTAGTTCGATACCCTTGACCCAGCGATGCTCCAACTTCTTTAAACCGTACGAAAAATACGTTTTCTCAAAGTCTACAAAGTAGGCTTCTGTGGCGGCGATGACCTCCTATTCCGACTTAAATTTCTGCCCGGTGAGTGCCTTATTCAAATTTGGAAACAAAAAGAAAGAAACACGGGGCCAAATCTAGAGGATATGGTAGATGAGCAATAGTTCGTTCCCCAATTCGACCAATTTTGCCATGGCGACGGTGAAGGTATAGCGAGTTCGTTGTCATGGTGGACGAACATTTATTTCTTCGCTAAATGGGGTCGTTTTTTTTGCAATTAGGTTTCGAATCGGCACAATAATTCGACGTAGTAAAGCCCTGTAACCGTTTTGTCATTCTTCAGTTAGTCGACATAGATATCCCCTTGTGAATCCCAGAAAATAGTGTTTTAATTAAATGCCATTAGATGCCATACCTTTCCGGTCGATAGAACAGTCATCGCCTCCTTTAGAGCACGTCAACCGGTTGCCGCCACTGTTTCGACTCTTTTTTGGTCACTGGAGTGTAGCAATGGATTCATGTTTCGTCAATGGTTACAAAACGACGTAGAAACTCCTTGAGATTCCTTGAGAATACTCGGTCTTTTGAGATGGCTATTGTCTCAGCTATCTCGCTTATCTTCAGTCGGCGGTCTGCCAATATGAAATCGTGGATTTTTGTCACGTTATCCTTCGTGGTAGCTGATTTGGAGGCACCTGGGCGCGGCTCATCAAAAACCGACGTGCGACCACATTGAAACTCATTAAACCAATTTTTGGGGGTTGCTATCGAAGGTGAGGAGTCACACAGCATCCAAGAGCTCTTTGATTTTGCTGCGTGAATTTCCTTGCAAAAATAAGAATCTAGTCACCGACCGATATTGTTCTTTTTCCATTTTTCTAAAATCCGCGAACACGCCCGCTTTCATACTCGGTCAAAACAAAAATACAGGTCCGATCCAGCTAAAATTTTGACATTAACCGTCTACGAGAATGTATTATACGATAGCAGATTTCTCTTGAGATGGTGGCGCCATCTGACGGTGAGGATATCGAACTGCCTACATATATTATAAGCAGCGGAAACATATACGCATTAATGAAGAATGAACACACTTCGGAAGAATTAGAAATTAAAACAAGGGTACGACAGAGATGTGTGTTGTCTCCACTACTGTTTAACGTATATTCCTAAGAAATTAGGAAAATAGCACTCGAGGGAGAACCAGCTAAAATTAAAAGCAATGGAACACCAACTAACAAAGTTAGGTATACGGACGAACAAGGGGCCAATTATAGCATCGCCTAATATTCCTGCCTAAACATTCAGTTTTTCAGGATATTGAGTGTGACCTTCTCTAAATCGATGCGGGTTCGCATCACTCCAGTACCGACAGTTTTGTTTATTTATATTGCATTAAAAGTACATTCATCAGTGAAATAAATATTAACATACTCGGTTCAACGCGAGTTCTTTCAGTCATGAGTTCACAAAACTCAATTGGTTGGTCTGGATCATCTCTCCTAGTTCTTGAAGAATTTGTGTTTTGTACGGGTGAAACTTATGCAATTTCAACACCTTTTTAATCGACTCGTGTGAAAGTCATGTCATTGCAGATATTTGACGTGTTGATGCAGTAGGCTCTATTGCAAAATTTCCAAGGACCTCAATTTGGGATGCTTCATTCAGTAATCTTGTGCCATCCCTTTTTTTTATTTTGCACTGATCCCGTTTCTCTAAACTTTTCAATTAAATCGTGGACGTCCACGTGACTTACATTTTATTTAAGCCAAAGTTTCACAATTATTGCTTCACCCTGTATACTTAATTATTATTTATACCATTGGATGGCATTTTTTATAATCTTTTCAATGATGTATCACAAGCAGGAGTTTGCAATTTAAACTTTTTTGGTTGTGGTGGCTTTGGCCTAGGAGGTTGATTGGGGTGAGTTCTCTTTCATGTCATTTAGTTTTCCCTTATTATCATAGAAACTGTTTCAAGCATTTTTCGATATCAGCTTTTGTTCGTGAGATATAGCCCATTGTAAGTTTTAAAACTGACACACTGTATATATGTACCATATGTACATTAGAGTTTTCTATAGGAAAATAATTAAACAGATTAAGTATTACAACCAGCAGAATAAAAATGTAAACATTTATAACAACATGCACTTTAAAAACAACTAATTACTCTTTACTTTCCGATGAAGCATCTAACGGGAACCGTTACATCGATTGGTTAATATTAATCGCGACACTTAAGCCTTCAATTTCAGTAATTCACCCAATAACCTGATTCTGTTTCGTCGTAACTGTTATTGACGTGGTTTTTCGTATAAAACATTAGATGTAAACACAACACAGTTTTTGTACAGTATTTATTGCTCTAATTGTTAGTAGTTCTTTACTTTTGGCATTTAAAAGAGTTAAAAGAGGTTTTTTAATCACAAAGAACTAGGAAGAACGATTATCATACATGATTCATTATGCTCAAAGTAGCCGAATCTACAAAATTTTCAAAATTTTGGGCATAAACAATCTAAATGTGACCCAGCTTGTATCACGCTTCCCGTCGACAAATGTTACTTTTGGTAAAAAAACTTCCAAACAAATAATGAGGTGTGCCATACTATTAATATACATAAATAGCTGCTTCAGAAAAGGGGAAAAGCCATTTTATCAGATGTGAAACACCCGAAACACCTTCTTAGAGCGTCATCTCCCTACGGAGGTTGGCAACCATAATGGCTAATTTTATTTTCGAACTTGCTGCTCTAAACAAATCAATTAATCTGCATTGATACCAATCACGTAGATTATTCAACTAAGAATTCTGCCTTTGGCCAACAGATCTTCCTTGAATGCTTCCCTGTATTATGGGGCCACTTTTACTATTATTATAGGGCCTGTATTTTATTGCCTATTAGGAAGAGATCCTGAAAAAAGCTCTTGAGACTATCAAATATTCTTCTTATTCTTCCGTAAGTGCCATCTCTGCGATGAAGGTTGGCAATCATCATGGATATTCTGACCCTCGAGGCAGCTGCTCTAAACAATTGCCTTGAGCTGCAATCAAACCACTCGCTCAGGTTCTTCAACCAGGAAACGCGTCTTCTTCCTATGCTTCTCCTACAATCTACTTTTCCTTGAATTATGAGTCTCAAGATGTTGTATCTTTCGCCTCTCATCACATGTCCGAGATATTGCAATTTCCTTTCTTTTATTGTATTTTCCATTTCCCTCTCTCTGCCTATTCTCCTTAACACTTCTGTATTCGTGACTCTATCAACCCATGGAATCCTTAACAATTTTCTAAATGTCCACATTTCAAACGCGTTAAGATAGCACATTTTGCCAATTTCCAATGTTTCATTTTTGGTGTTGAAGACACCAATTTAGGCCATCAATCTTGTGCTGCTTGGTTAACTGGGAAACCTTTTACTGTCTACTACTGTATAGTCTTTAAGCACAAAGTGTTCTTCTTATTGTTTCAACTGACACATTCAACAATGTAGCTTCCAAAAGCTGCTTTTGGAGCTGCTTTTGAAAAATTGTTGGGTCTCTTCTTGCTATTTGGACAATAAAACGATCGTGGCAAGCCGTTGTTACTTTTTAAAGACTTTATCTTGGTCTATTTTTAAGCGTTCCTAACTCCTAATACCTAGCATAGGTTTTTGACACAACGCCCTGTATTACCCTTATCACTGCAGCTATCTCCCTCTGAGACATTCCATACTCTGCAAGACCAATAATTTTTTCCCTTTGCACATCCGTTAACCCCATGTAAGGCATATTATCTTTTTTGAAAGCGAAAGTTAATTTATTTATTTTCGTTTAATTTACAACTAAAACAAATAATCTATATCGGGTCGGGCTGTATTATCTTATTGTTTTATTGGTTTGTTTATTTTCAATAAAAACCTTTATTCTTCGCAACAATACCAAGTTTTTTGAAAAGAAATAAATATTGGTTTGAAATACATGGTGATTTTATATACGTTTGGTTGTGTGTACATTAGAACAATGTTCTTATTACTTTTTCTGCTATTAGTTAGGTCAAGAACTCATCAAGAAAAATCATTAAAAAGTTTTTCTTGTTAACTTTTAATATATTAAAAGAACTTTGATCAAATGAAAAGGCAGATATCGAGCATAGTTTATTAATTAAATCCTTCCCAAGTACTTTCGCTTCCTAAAGCATCTTCAGGGGCATTTTGTCAATTTTGGTCTATCCAACAAACTGTTGAGAATTATTGGGCAGGATTTAATATTAATAAACTGTGCTCGATATCTGCCTTTTTATTTGATCAAAGTTCATTTATTCGAGCATTCAACCTTATATCAATATTAAAAGAAGTTTTACGTAAAAACTATTAATATTATCCGACAATAGGCGCCGGTTTTGTTCCAATTAGGATACAAATGCATTGTTTTAGAGATATTTAATTACAAGAAATGATAAAGGCAAGTAAAAGTTGTTGCTGATCACAGTTTCTCTGACATTTTCGTTTCGATTTCTTCTTTTATTTAATTATTCGATAACAATGCTGCTTCTGGCAGAAGTTATAATTATTGTCACTAAAGAAGCTGTGATGGATATTTTAGTGGGAAGCTTGAGAAACTTACAAACAAAAAAATGGTAAAGGATAATTGTAGGTAGTGATATGAAAATTATGTATTTATAATTATTTTACGAGGTGCTAAATCTATTTCTGAATTTTCGAATACAAGATGTTCAAAATTATATGAAATAAATTAACGTAATATTCATTTGGGAAGTGGAAAAACTGAATGTATTCAACAAAATTACAGTTGATTTTATCAAGAACAACTCAGCTATCACAATGTAGAATAATGTCAATGGATTTCTGTAGGAGGAGTCTCTGTAGTAACAGAATATAGGGCGAAAAGGCTTATATGCTAAATAATTTGGGCAACTTTTTTGGGATTCTTGTAAAGAAAATGCTGAAGAGGAAGGTAATGGAGAAAGGTGGCGTATCAGACCGCGAGTATGGGTTTGAGAAAGGAAAATTTGCGGTAGAAGCCATAAGCAGGATTTATAGAGAGCTGGCCATATGAAGGAGCAGTTGGATGGTGGCTTTTTTTCCTCCAAATTAGAAATGCTTTTAATATTGCTAGCTGATAAATTAACGTCAGACTACTGGGCGACTTATGGGATATCTCTCTATCTGCAGAACTTAATAATTAGGGATTACTTCACAGATATTAATACTGCGAGAGTTAACTCTATGAAGACCACGGCGTCCATGATCGTCCATCATCCTGAGACCATGGCTTTGGAATGTTTTGTACATTTATATTTTGAAGATCAATTTAGGCATTGGTGCACAGGCAATAGCATATGTTCATGACCTGCGTCAGAACGGAGAGATGGTGTCTTCTTCTCTTTCACCCTTCTCAAAGGGAATAATTACATTGGTCTGTTTTATTGTATCTGGTAAGCATTTTCTGAAGTGATTTGTATAGATACATTGTTTGATCTTCTTCTATAAGTATAAACGACAATAATTGTGATCATTTCTATCAAATTTTAATCTTGTTATCTGTTCATTTATATATGAGTTGCTTTCTATTTTAGGTATTCACTTCTTATTATACGCAGGCTTAGTATACTGAATGAGGTGTCAAGCAAGGCAACATATTATCACCAAAATTGTTTGGTCACCTTGAAATATGTTTTTAGATATAAGATTTAACAGCATAAAGTAGGAATAAACTTCGATTGAGAATGTGTGAACCATGTGTTTAGCTTAAAATATGTTTAAAAAAACTAATTCATTTTCTTTTATTCCACAAACAGATCCCTGCATGTCTTTAACAACATTTACATGTACACCCATTAAACAGTACGTTAAAATTTGGATTAGGTATTATAAAGCGCTAAAATTGGCAACATTGCCTCGTACACGGTAATTGTAATTCTCTGATATCCTCCGACACCTTAGATTCTTAGACTCCTAGACAGAAAACAAGAAAACGAAAACTATTTAGTAACACCTAACAACACAACGCAACCTAACAACGCAAGGGATATGCATCTCCATCTGTCGGTTTTTGTTTTGCTTGCGTATACCTGATTCATTTTTTATAACATAAACTCGATAAAAAGTACACTGACCATTATAAAGCGGTGCATTTGTACCGGTTTTCAATAATGTGAACAATTTTTTGTGGTTAAATTAAAAATAAAAGCGCATTTCTCTAAAAAGATAAAACAAAAAATATGCCCTTATTGAAAATAAAAAAGCATTTTTATTAAAATAAGAAATAATTCTTTATGCCCCACAAAAATTATTTAAATATTTGACCTACATATAATCAGTACTTATCCCAATCTGTCATAAAAACTTTTGCAGACAGATTTAGGAGTTTCTGCTGTAACAGAATAATTGGAGACTTCTCTTATTAATTCATTAAAATTTTGGGCTCTAGCCTCAGGATGATCGTAGCTGATGCTTTTTAAATGTCCCCAAAAAAAGAAGTCCATGGGTGTAAGATCTGGAGATCGCGCAGGCCACTTAATATTACCTGTTCCCCTGATAACTCGATTCGGGAAAATATTGTTTAAGTACTCCCTAATTATTCGAGCTTTGTGAACTGAACAGCCATCTTGATGGAACCAAACATTCTCCAGATTTACATCAGGAAGATTGAGAATAGCGAAAAGAACATGATTCTGTAACAAATCGAGGTATACTCTACTATTCAAGTTGCCCTCAATAAAAAATGGACTTATTATGTAGTCTCCTAAAATGTGTAAGTCCAGACGTTAACTTTTTAAGGACGTTGAGATTGGTAAATAACACTTCTGTGTTGGTTTTCCCCCGCCCAATACGTCGTAATGGAAGGATTGTGTCTCCCTACTAACGAAACAGAAGATTCATCAGTAAATAAAATGTTTTTAATTAAATTGGGTTCATCATTAGCCTTCGTTATTAGAGTTTCATAAAACTCGATTCTTTGAAAGTAGTCGTCTGGAGAAAGCTACTGCGTTTTAGAATATTTAAAATTCTTGTAACCATGCTTTTTCCATACTTTCGTTACAGTAACATTCTAACATCTAACATCTAACTCTCTAGCAACGCTTCTACTTGAGCGTAACAGTTCCAGCAATTTTTGAAGCAATAACAACTCTTAAAATATTTAACAATATTATGAACTGACTGTACGCAAGGAATTGGTCTCTTCCCAAAATAATAAATCTACACAGAAAATAAATCTACACACTGTCGTCCAGAATTACCACCATAAAACCATTTTATTATTTGAACTTTTTCTGTGAGCGTATAAAAAGACATGTTGAAATCGTAGGCTTCCACGGCCAGAGTCAGAATTATAGTTTATTCGTCTTCCGGGTTTGGACCGTGTCATTTGTGAGTGACCCAAAAGTGGGTTCATCTCGACGTTTCGCTACAATTGTATGTAGCTTCTTCAGGAGAACAAAAAAGAAAAAGAAAAACAAGAGACAGGAAGATGGGTAGTTAGCAACGGTAACTCAGTTACTCAACGCAACCAGAGGCGAATACTAACTACCAAGATGGGCATTTGGTCACAGTAACTCATCTTCCTGTGGTGTCTATTCTATTCCTTGTTCCTGTGGACAAGTGTATATTGGCGAAACTGGTCGTTCCGTCAAAACTCGTATTCAAGAGCATCAAAGATGCATTCGATCAGGTCTTTTCTCCCATTCTGCAGTTGCAGAACACTGCCAAGAAACCGGTCATTCCATATTATTCGAAAAAACCCATATTATTTCTAAGAGCCCCTTCTTTTATTCCAGGAAAATCCGCGAATCTCTAGAGATCCGAAAAAATCCACATAATATCAATCGAGAGGAAGGATACTACTTGTCTCCCATCTGGAATCTCAGTCTAGAGCCGCCGTCCGGTCCCGCTACCACGATGCAGCCACATGATTGGCCAGCGCGCGCTTCTTGACGTTCGCGCCACGGAGTGTGCCGATACGTCCCGACACGACAGGTCACCGCGACTATAAATAGAGCGGTAGCGGAGTAATCGTCGGATTCACTCCCTGCCTCTCGACGCGTTAGTGTTCTGAGCTGTTGGACGTGAATCCCTGTCCTGGCATTTGGTTTTCACCTCTGGCTGCGTTGAGTAGTTGAGTTACTGTGACCAAATGCCCATCTTGGTAGTTAGTATTCGCCTCTGGTTGCGTTGAGTAACTGAGTTACCGTTGCTAACTACCCATCTTCCTGTCTCTTGTTTTTCTTTTTCTTTTTTGTTCTCCTGAAGAAGCTACATACAATTGTAGCGAAACGTCGAGATGAACCCACTTTTGGGTCACTCACAAATGACACGGTCCAAACCCGGAAGACGAATAAACTATAAAAGACATGTTGTTTACAAAAATAAATTAAAAATCTACGCTGTTATTGCTTAAAACAACCACAGTGTAATGACAAATTATTTGAGACGGGGCAACGGAGGTTCGTGAAAAGTTGACGGCGCGCAGTGTTGCCATTTATAGTGTGTATGTCTAATTTAAAACTTAACGTACCTACTGTATATCAAAAACTAAACTGTGTATTAACAATGACGTTTTTATATTTACTGTAAATATGGCACTGAAAGATTTTTAAAAAAATAACATATTAAGCTTAAAAAATTATAAAATATATAAGCTGCAGTAAAAATATTATCTATGTTTTATAAGTCAAAATTTATCGTTTGCCAGAAGAAGTGAGTATGTTGTAAGTAACATGCAAGTATCGCGTAATGCACCGTCGACTGTTAACACCAAAACAAAAATCATCAATCTGCTACTCAGTGAATCTGATTGCGATAATTACTTTTGCTACAATATGAGCTACATTGTTGTTATTATTATGAATTCATAAAAGGCTCTTGCACCTAGTACCTATACGGAATCTAAAGATAACGAGAAAATTATAATTATCGTATAGTTAATTGTTTATATTGTAGATTTTACAAGGATTAAATGCAATTTATACCAAATGTGTATTTTTAATGATTTCATAACTGTTCTGGTGTTGTTAGTTTTGCAGTTTTGCGATAAAAATGTACTGTTTGAATAATAGAGGTTTTCTTTATAAACCGTGGTTTTTGGGTAATGATGCGTGCACTGTTTGCTGCGTTAATCTAGAAAGATTTTGCAGATAAAATTAATGTTTAGCTCCCAGTTTGAATTAAAAGTATTTGTATATTATAAAATTGCAGATAGTTCATAACCAAGATATTTGATAAAATTAGAGTAGACTTTAGAAGAAAGGTAGTAATGTTAGCCATTCTATAGAGTCTGTTTCTTGTATTAGCTGAGGTTGAAACAAATAGATGCATACGAAAGGAGACCTGAACGCCAGATCCCCACATTGAAACAATAGAGTTACGAACAAAAACTGAAGAATATTAAATTACTAACTATAAAACATAGTGACACACGGTGATTGGGTCTATTAAGGCTACACACTCTCCAGAAGGAAACACCGCACCTATACATGTGAATATAGTCATAACCAAAAACCAAGGATTACAAACAGAACTATAATCACTAACCGAAAGACACAAACATCATAACCCCATTCTCCTAGAAATAGGTACATCAGAAGAAGATCACCTAAATGAGAAACAAAAGGAAACCAACCAAGAAAACCAACTGGCCAAACTTCACAAGCCCTAGGGATAATAGTCCTAGTTTTCGAAAACGTCATCCAAGACGCAAGATGAGCCAAAACAACTGAAGAAAATCACTTATTCAACGAGGTTCATCATCAGCATCATCATCAATCAGCCAATCGCGTCCACTGCTGGACATAGGCCTCCCTCAGTTTTTTCTAGTGTTCTCTACACTGGGCCACTTGTAGCATATTTCCCGCTACACGTTTTATATCATCGGTCCATCTAGTCGGTGGTCATCCTCGGCTTCTTTTATAGTATACCACGCCGAATATATAAAAATAAACGGCGAAGGAGCACAATTCGTCAAACTGTCCGTGTATGAATTGGTATCAATAGACTTGATATAACGTTATTTCTGTATGCCCTACGTCTTCAGACAGTCGGGTAGATACAAACTCGTATATGGAAAGACAGCGAATGTGTCTTGCTATTTCCACTACTTCACTGTAAGCTGCAAAGAGCGCCACCTATTTTGGTTACCTTAAACGAAAACGACTTTTGTTTTCTGTCTATGTGAAATATGTAAAATATTTACAAATTTCGGCAAGAGCTTTGCTAGAGCTTTGATGAATTGGGAAAAAATCATCGATTACGTCATCATACCAAAATGGATAACCTCAGTAGTATGATATATATACACAAAAAAACCAAATTTAAAAATAAACTTAAACTTGTTTCGGTATTTGTCTCCGAAGTTGCCTATCCTCAAAAATGAATTTATTTCATAGTTTTGTCTCGCACTGTATACAATTTTTAATTTCCGGGGGTATAACTAATTAATAAGCTAGTTGTGGGTTTACAAATATGGTATTAAAAATCAGATGACTACATTCTTTATATGCAATTGACTGTTGAAAGAAAACATATCATTTTCCCAAAAAAGGACTACATTTTAAAAGAACTTCCGTTGTACGTTTTAAAAATTCCTATAACGGACTTACATTTCACTGAAGCAACAACCTTCTCACGATATTTCAGACGACAGAGTAATGATAAAATGTTGATGTACTACTTCAAAATCTAAAAGACAATTTAAAGTGCCTGCCTAAAGTAAAACGTAGTTATTGTACGTGCTTTTGAATAAGGAACGATGGATAAAACAATAAGCGCTTATCTCGTAAACCTGACTGAGTTTGAATTTGAGAGAATTCCCAGTTTCGAGAAATATTGTGCGGGAGATGAAACTTATGATATGAGATCAACAATGTAAACTTGAGGAATGAGATGTCAACGTTTTGTAATTTATAAAAATGTCTCCTTATTTCACTGGCATTCCTTACATTCATTTAAATTTAAATACGTGATACTTCGTGTTTCCTAGTAGTAGTGAAACTAGATTATTTTCATTTAAATTAATGGAACTACTTCAAAAGAAATCCTTATTTTATAATGAGCAAGACAAAAAAGAATGAATTAAACTGGAAGAGTGGAAGGTCTTATATAACTTAAGAGACAGAGAAATCAAGAAGTAAATATTTACTTCATCAATGAAAAAATAAAAGAGTACAGAAGAAAATGTCAACAACATATAAACAAAATGTATAAAGACCGACGACCTAAACAGATGCTAAACTACAAACAGAAAGCAAAAAGTGTCAGAAGAAGCATCTTAAAAAGGTATAAGTATACAAACAAGTATCTAAACACTGGAAGGCAAACGAAGAAGTGAGACACGGTTATATACTTGCGCCGTTGTTGTGTAGTGTATACGTAGAAATATCTTAACTGGAATTATAAAGGATTTAGACATAGGTGTGATTGTTACTGGAATTATAACGAATACTTGTATATATGTAAGCAATGTGATGTGCTTTTCCCCCAATTGGAAGGATTCATAGACATTATTAGGTAGGGTAACAGTCCAAAGCGGCACGTTTGGTGGAGACACTGGGCTCTAAAACATCAAATAACACAAAAATGCATGGATTATAACTGTTATCATTTTCATCAGAGTATGACAATGAGGTTATGTTCTTACACATGAATAAAAGAAGTTAAGTTTACGTAGGTATTGTTAGTTGCATTGTATGTTGTCGCAACTTAATATAGATATTGATTATATATTAAATAGAAAAGATCATTTAACTGCAGGTAGTACATATTAAATTAGCAGAGCTTATCACTTGTTTTATAGGTTAAACGACATCAGTGCTAACCCTAGCGCCGCACCCGTATTTTCCAAAAGCAGCTGCTTCGGAAGAAAAGCTACCGGCTTCCTAACACACTGTTGTTCCTGATCTGCTCTGACCCAGTGTTGTGTCCTACCTGCGGGTTAGCCTAGCTACCGCCACAGCCACGTGTAACGTACAAACTATATACATGCAAATCGTGCGAATCGTTGATAATCGTGAACCTGGATTAAAGTATGATGCTTATTGGCCTTTTTGTTTTCTGGCCACGATTTGAACCGTCGATCCACTAGATAATTCACGTTGAAGTGAATGCGATTCGTCTGCCTGGCCCGCTTAGCGATCTGACTGACATGATGCTTAAATATCTATGCCAAACAAGCCGGTCCGAAGCAGAAGACCATAGCATTTTAAGATAGGTCATGGCACCGAAGGGTTAGAGCACTATCTAATGATGATATTTTACGTTTTCGTTTTTATTAAGCACTACTTTTGCTTTTATACATATTTTTTCATCTGTGTTGATACACATGTAACTGACTAAAAGGTAATTTAAAAATTATGAAAAATACGATATACATTTGGCACATATTGAATGCCCAAAGAGTGTTAATGTTATATATGAATTATATTCAACGATATGTTCTCTTGTCTGGTTACCCCCTGAAAGGGGGTAACCAGACAAGAGAAAAAGGGGGTAACCAGACAAGCGAACGTTTAGAAAACACACAACTTAGGCCTTATCGTAAAAATTCGTCTGACAAAAACTATACCCAAACGATTATTTTTGAAAAGGATACAATTTGCAGAAGGGTAAATAGGAAAATGTTAAAAAATGGTAAAATGTAATATTTAGCTATAAAGCTCGCATATCCGGTGCAGGAATAATTATCTAACTGGCACAATGAACTACATTAGAAAGACTCAAATCCTCACTTAGTTCAGGGAATCATCAAAAGGTTAGGTAGATTTGGTGTTAACGTATTAACGATTTGATTGGACAATCATTCATCATCATCATAAGTGGCTCGACAATCCGTTGTGCATATTGGCCTGCTCACAAAGAAGTCGCCACTCCTGTCGATTCCTGGCAACTTCCCTCTATCTTCTGATCCTAAGAATCCGTAAGTCTTCCTCCACATCATTAATCCATCTCCTTCTTGTTCGTCCTCTAATTATTGTGCCCTCTGGTTTTAAAAATGTTAATCTCTTCGTGCATTCGTGATTTGACATCCCAGCAACGTTTCCAGCCCATCTAAGTCTCTGCACTTTAACGAATTTCACAATATCTGGATCTCTAGTTGATCACCCTTTTTATGCAATGGATATATTACTCCTTTTAGCCACTCTTTTGGTACCATTTTATTCTATCATATAAGTACTATTAGTTTATAAATTGCTGCAAAAAGTTGATCACCACCGTTTTTATACATTTCCGAACAGATTTCATCGATTCCTGGGGCTTTATTTTCTTTTAGTTTTAGGATGGCATTTGACACTTTTCCTCTTGTTGGGTCTTCACTATGTTTTACCCTTCTTCAGTATTGTTACTTTAATGAAAAAAGGAGTCATGACATCTTCACAATTTTTTTTATCGCCCCCAGTTGTTTTTTGTTTACTCTGCAATCCAATTTAAGACACCCTGTACAGCTTCTCAATTTATATGTGATATACTTCAAGGCAATACAAATTTTATACGAAATAAATGTTAAATTTTATTTACAGATAAGTTTGAAATTACGCATACTTTTTTTTTAATTAAATTTAACGTTCACGGCCGAATAGTAATCTATTAAACTGGTCAATGTTGCATGATTTTGACACAAGCAAAAAGTTCTCTGTCGTTCAAATAGATTTTGCGTGGCCTTTAATGTAAATGTGCGCGGCAAAAAAACGCAACATATTATTTTTAAAATACTGATTGAAGTATCATTTATTTTATTGATTACACTTGTTTTTCGTAGTTTTATTTCGATGCTGATTGAAAATTTTATTTCATCTTCGCTACGTCGCGTCAGTAAGCCTATCCGACTTTTAGTTTAAAGGTTAAATTAGGAGGTCATCCTGCTGATCGTAAATATAAAACTGTGAAAATATAACTTGGGGTGCAATTTTAGCCTACTCCACAAAAATTAAAAAATTATTGTGTTATTGCGTAAGAAAGTGCTTTCTACTTTGCTCTACACCCAGCTCGGTTCAACCTTTTATATTCTGCAATTTTAAGAGCTCCCTTTACGACTAATCAATCTCTTGCCTTTTATTATTGCCTGGATAATCGTGTGAGTAATATATTATTTATTGCCTTTCATTGTAATGTCTCCAAACTAACTTTTGTCGTTTCGACTATATTTACAAGCTACTTTTATTTGGTAGTTTGACCATTTGCTACACGAAAAAGTTGCTCTAGACCCAGCGAGTCTTATACGAACAAATCCATATCCTGCCCTTTACTATTTGCTGGAGAATCAGGTGAGGAATGGGATATTTACTGCTTCTTATTTTGCCCAGTTTGAGGACTTCTTCATTGCTGGTATGTGTAGTCCAGGAATTTTTTAATTATTCTTTGGTAATACCACATCTTAAATGGCTTTATTTTATTTATTGTGTCACCCTTTAGGGTCCATGTTCTATAACCATAAAAGAAAATAGACAACACGTAGCATTTTAGTGTTTTTAATCTCGTTTAAGTAGGTAGGTTTCTATTGGTAAGTGTGAGTTTCCATTTACTAAATGCTCTGCGTTTATTATTGCCATTATTATTTTAATCTTATATTGTTAAGCCAACTTCCCAAATGACGAAACCCAAATTAGAACAGATATTCCACACAAAACAAAACTTGCAATCAATCTGACCTATAAATTCCAGCACTTGATTCAAAAAAGTTTGTTTTGATAAAGGGGGCAAGAAGATAATCTCTAACCCGATGTCTTTGGTAAATCATCTGTGAAAACCTTTGTATAACATAGACAAAAATATACTCCATATATATCATCGTCGAAGAGAGAGTCGACAGATTCACTTACCTCAAAACTACCCTCAACTCACAATGGGACTGCGCTCAAGAGATTAGATCCAGAATTGAAATGGCACAGTCTACATTTATCAAGTTGAGATCCTTGCTGTGCTGCAGTGATCTCAGTTTGGGAACCAAGATGCGGATAGTGAGGTGCTACATTCTTCCAGTGTTGTTATATGGAGTTGAAGCCTGGACACTGACGCAAACTACTGAAAAGCGGATTGACCCTTCGAGATGTGGATCTACAGGAGGATACTAAAAATATCGTATGTAGACCATGTCACCAACGGTAAGGTCCTCAACGCATGACAAAAGAAAAAGAAGTGCTTAATTTAGTGAAACAACGTAAGCTTGAGTACCTCGGCCACGTGATGCGGCACGAAAAAAAATATCGAATTCTTCAACTCGTTATGCAGGGTAAAGAATTTGGCAGGAGAGGACCGGGACGCCGTCGTACTCGTGGTTGAAAAACCTACGATAATGGTTTGGGATGACCTCTGGGGAGGTGTTTCGCAGAGCAGTCAACAAAACCATGATAGCCTTGATGATCGCCAACATCCGGACCAGATAAAGCACTGAAGAAGAAGAAGTATCATCATCATCATCATTCTCTTTACCGTTCTCAATGTATGACGTAGGCTTTTTTCATTATATTTTTTTATTAAGTTTCTGCATTGGATTAAATTAATGTATCATCTTTATCTATGCTTTTTCAGTTTGGCATCAATGCCACTCAAAGACTTCCCCTGACATATTCATCCTTAATATTATACTTTTTTGTTACTTTACTCACCCATTTAAACATTCTCATTTTCAATACATGCAATTTTCATCTGTTTTCTTTTTTACTCGCAGTTTTTTACTGGCAGTTTTAAAAAAATTTCCTTTCAGTTTCAACGAGTTCTTTCTGTTACATAAACCACCGCTGGCCTTCCATTTCCTCTATCCCTGCATAATTCTACTACATCCATATTAA
Source organism: Diabrotica undecimpunctata (assembly GCF_040954645.1). NCBI lineage: Eukaryota > Metazoa > Arthropoda > Insecta > Coleoptera > Chrysomelidae > Diabrotica > Diabrotica undecimpunctata. Next base: position 21,742,619 of record NC_092804.1, on the reverse strand, counting down.
TCTATCTGCCCATTACTTGAAAACAGCCAACAGCAGAACGGACCAACAACCAGGAGATTAGAGCCCGCATCGAAAAGCTAGATCTACCTTCAATTGGATGGGGGCCTTCTTCAAGAGTCACAACCTCTCTCTTGATACAAAAGTAAGAATGCTGCGATGCTACGTCTTCTCTGTCCTTTTTTTATAGGTTGAATCATGGCCCTTGAACAAAGATATGTGCAGAAAAATGGAAGCATTTGGGATGTGGCTATATCGGAGAATACATAAGATCCAGTGGACTGACCTAATCACAAATGACCACCACCTAGTCACCACCATCAAATCTCGAAAGTTACAATTCTTCGGACATATTATGCGAAAGGGATCCAGATATGCTCTCCTTCAAGCCACCCAGCAAGGAAAAATATTTGGAAACCTAGATCCAGGAAGAAGAAGAACATCTTCTTCTTCTTATAAGATAAAGATTGCCATGATAATCGCCAACATTCGTAACGGATAGGCACATCAAGAAAAAGAAGCCCATTACTTTGTTACACCGGTCCTAAATAATTTAATTTTGTCATCCAAAACTATAATCTTTTTTGCAATAGTAACTTAATCTTTATTTAAATAATCTATTTGTGTTCTACTTAATCCGTCCCTCTATCTCAAGTTGTTATACTAGTTATTCCCTGATACGTGCTTTAAACAAAAGAAATAAGGAAGGGATAATAACGAAGCTACAAAGAAACATTAAGTATTTTGATCATATTCGATCTACAATGAAGTTGAAGCGGACCAGGAAAATGATGAAATTTCTAGTAGAGGAATCTATAAAAGTGGACCAGCAAGACATCAATAGAGTTGTTTAGATCAGTGGTGGACCAGATAAAAATGTACCAATGCAGTTATAGAATATACACGAAAGAAATTTAATGTAAAAATATCTTTATTGCCACTAAATAATACAGAGGCTTATATATACAATTTCCCATGACAAAATGAAAGGATTCCTTAATTTGGAGATTGACCGAATACGACAAAAAAATTTAGTACAATGGAAACATGGTATGGTAAAGATCACGTAGAATTTATAGACGAAACAGAGTTAGAAATGGACGAATAAAAGAATTCATCAAGAAGAAAAAACGATATATTAGTATCTTAGATAGACAACAATTTAAATGATACGGGTCGGGTACATTATTGAAAGAATATAATTCAAAGTAAATGTATAGATAAACAATAGAATATTTAAATTGCTTACAAAAGCCACGGTGGGCGTTACAAAAATCGATGTAATCAAAGGCGTAATGGATTTACTTCTTTAGATTTAATGAAAATTTGCACAATAGTCAATTATAAAGGTGAGGCAAGACTAACAAGCGTTGCCTGGTTTCGATTTCATGAGTATCGCACAAAAAACACAATCCTGCAAATCTAAACAAATTAGAGGAAACAGTTGAATGAGAATCGCTCATCTTATTATTCGCTTGATGAGTATTTCGTCAAAACAGAACATTATTTGAAACTAGGTGACTTATAATTAAAGTAAAAATCGTTATCTTGGTGATTGGGTAAGAGACTAAACCACTGATTGGCTGAAACCAAAAAAAAACAGCTCACCTAATGAGATTTTAATTATTTTTTTTACAGATGGCGAAGTCGTTTTATTTTTAACATTTTTGTAAGTTTGTATATATTAATAAAAATTAGTATTTTAAGCTTACAGATGTAATTTTTTTGTATATTTTCATTTATATTTTAAATTACAAACAAAAATAATGTTTTACTAGTTCTTTTGGTAATTTGTAAAATTTTTATTTAGATTTATAGAAAACATAACTACTATGATACGTACAAATACTTCTATAAAAACTTTTGGTTGTATAAAGCTAGATAATATCCGTGACTTAGTTGCCGTATACACAATATATATCCCATCAATCATAATCTTCATATTTTATTATACCAGAACTTGCTTGACTCGGTCGTTGCAAGCAAAACTATCTTTATAAATACACACAGAGTATATCTGGGGACTAAAAGATAATCTAGAGTCTGCATAGCCACACTTGACTCTATTACACCTGTCGTTTGACACCCCCACCTTTAAACTATTAAGATTCCTTCAACTGGTATAGTGTTACTCATGTTTATCGAAGTAAATGTCATCTATTGACAGTGAACTGCATCTATCCTAAGATGTTTCATTTAGGGGTGTAGTTCTTTAAATGAAACTGCATTTAATTAAAGCAAGTCATGGTAGTAATGTTATTACCCATTGAATTCTTCAGCGATATTGTTTCAAATAGCCAGTAACAACTCAAATGGTATCACTGAAAGCTATGTTTCAAATACCCAGTAATAACTCACATGGTATCACTGAGGTCTATACTGAGTTTCTAAAACATTCGATAAAGTAGAAGAGAAGATTAAACAGTTAGAGAGATCAAACAGATATGAGATTCAAATTGCCACTATTTGATGGAAAGTCTTCTTGGTCCATATACCTTTAACAATTTGATGTTATTGCGACAGCCAATCATTGAACAGAACAAGAAAAAGCTGTTTCCTTGACTGCTGCTTTACGAGGTGATGCTGCGGATATCCTAAGATCGATTTCTAAGGGCCAAGAAAAATGTTACCAGACCTTGTTCACTCGACTAGACAAACCTTACGGAGATGCCCATCTACAACAAGTCTACAAAATACAAATAAAAAGTAGAATTCAACGAGCAAGTGAGAATTTGCAAGAATTTGAAGCATATGTTGTTCGTATAGCGCGGTTTTGCTTATCCGGAGGTACCAGACAATAGTTTGGAAGAAACTGCTGTAGATACCTTCGTCAATGGGTTGAGAGACAATGAATTACAGAAAGCTTTACAACTAGCAAGACTGAAAGTTTTAGATGAAGCGCTCGCCATTGCCTTGGAACACGAAACAGCTAGTCGAGCTTCACGGAGCTATCAAGTATGAACCTCTGAAGAGAGCGACGAACAAAACAATAAACGTCTGGAGGAAATCATACGGAAAGTAGTTTGTAACACGATGCCGAAGAGGCGCGAAACCAGATGTTGGAATGGTGGCGACGTAGGTCACATTCGCCGTAAATTGCAAGCAAATAATACAACAGTCAGAAAGCTTGAACAGATCGAACACTGGAATGGAAAAAGTTATTCAAATGCTGATGCTCAGTCAAGACGGCCATACAGTGCAAATCGTAATCATTGTTTTAAATTAGAAGAACGACTTTGGCCCGTGAGACGAACCACCGTCATTAATGATCAATGGCAGCCTCAACAGCTACAAGACGCTCAAGCAGATGATCCATGTATAAAAAGAGTATTGGATTGGATGCGTCGAAGTGAAAGACCTTCTTGGCAAGACATTAGTGCATGTAGTCCAGAAGTCAAGTGTTACTGAAACCAATGGAATTGCCTAGTGCTAATAGATGATCTTCTGTATAGAACCTTTGAGAACGATGATGGTACAGAAACTAAGCTTCAGTTGATTGTACCTAAAAGTAAAGTGCCAGAAGTATGGCGTCAGTTGCATAACGGTGCATCAGGTGAACACTTTGGTATTACGAAGACTCTGCAAAAGGTTCGAGAACGGTTCTATTGGATGAACTGTAAAGATGATGTAAGAAGATGGTGCAGGAAATGTGAACTGTGTGCAACCAGTAATGGTCCAGTTGGTAAAAAGACGGCACCCATGAAACAGTACAATGGTAGTCCTATGGAAAGAGTAGCAATCGACTTTGTAGGTCCACTTCCAGAGACGAATGATGGAAATAAATTTATTCTGGTAGCCATGGATTATTTTACGAAATGGACTGAGGCCTATGCGATACCAAATCAAGAAGCTGCTACCGTTGCAGAGGTACTTGTTAAAGAATTCTTTAGCCGATTTGGTGTTCCCTTGGAGATCCACTCTGACCATGGGCGAAACTTCCGAGTCTACCCTTTTCCAAAACGTTTGTAAATTGATTGGTGTCAATAAGACCAGAACGACACCCCTGCATCCTCAATCAGATGGAATGGTCAAGAGGATGAACCGAACGATGGGTAAACACCTGTCCAAAGTTGTATCAGAACATTTAAGAGATTGGGACCAGCACATTTATTTATTCCTAATGGCCTACCGCTCGGCCGTGAATGAAACTACAGGCCAGACCCCAACCTGCCTGATGTTAGGTCGTGAAGTTCGTTTGCCCTGCGTTTGCCCTGAGTTTGGCTGCAGACCTTCCGAAGAACATGTTGCAAGTGAAGATTATGTTGACCGCCTGAAGTTAAGAATGAACAATATTCATGAACTTGCCCGACAACACAGCCAGTTAGCCAGTGCCAGAATGAAAGATCAATATGATTCTCGATGCAATAATGAAAGTTATGAAGAAGATGATCTTGTTTGGCTTTATAATCCACAATGTCTTCGTGGCTTGTCTCCTAACCTGCAAAGACAATGGGAGGGTCCGTATGAAATTAAAAAGAGAATAAATGACGTAATATACCGAATTAAGAAGTTGCCGAAAGTTAAACCAAAATTAGTTCACATACATCGTCTTACACCTTATGCTGGCTTAAATGAAAGAGAAAAAGCCCGAACCCTTCAACATGAGATCAAAGATGACCGGCGACCAAGCTTTATTGAATTTATGTCAAATTACGCAGAGAGAAAGAGTGCTAGATTCGGCATGACCACAGAAGTTCAGCAAGATCTTTTTACTGTTCTGCATAACGTCTCTCTAGCCCACTGTGTTGCCAAAGATCTTGAGACGACTAAAGGAATCTCATCCGTATTTTATAAGAAGTTCGGTCGTTTGGACGAGTTAAAAAATCAGCAGCCTAAAGTTGGAAAAGTACTGAGGTTAGAAGATGGTCCTCGATCTTTCCTGTATATGGTTACCAGGAAGTCGTATATAGACAGGACAACCTACGAGGATATATGGCGTGCTCTAACTAATTTAAAGAAAACCGTGTACAATTATATCATCAAGAATTTGGCCTTACCCAAGATAGGCCATGCACTAGAAAATCTGGATTGGAAGATTGTCAGAAGCATGCTTGAAATGATCTTCCGAGAAACCAGCGTACGAATTACTGTATGTTGCATTAACCCGAAGAGATCGTGTCCTCCAAAGTCTATAGACTGTTATTTCTTCTTGAGGAGTTCATGCAGAGCTGGAGAGTTCTGTAGATTCCGTCGTCCTGGCCTATATCTGGAGTGGCTGATCGGGACGCTCAGATCTAAGAGGGAAGCAGTGTCACGAAATAGCCTATGCGTGTTATGTGTCACAATTCTTAGCAGGATAAATCTAGAATACTCGAGAGTTGGTATTTCAATAACACCAGTCTTCGATGCGCTTTCGATGAGACGAATTAGAGGTGGACTACTCCAGAATATTCTAGTACATAATAACTTGTATATACAGTGTGGCGCACCGAAAACGAAACAGAGGCATTTACTGGCAGATGATTCCTTTTTTGAAAAAACGCTCGGACCCGTCGATTTTGTTTTCGAGGGGGACACAAAATTGGCATAAAATCACTTTAACATTTGCAGCCCCTTAAGCGGGGGTGGCATCATCCCTAAAATCTTAAATGAAAAGGGGGGTCGAATGATCCATTATTTGAAAGGTCTTTCAACTCCCTTTATAATGATGTAAAATTCATGTATTCAATTCAGTAGTTTTGGAGATTTATTGATTTAAAGTTTAAAGTAGACTTTAATAGGTACATCAAATTAGTATGTACTTCTTTCAGAAGAAATTTGAGTAAAAGCATTTTCTTGATAAGTAAATGCTTTTATTTACTACGCGCATGGTTTATTAATAATAAAAATAGCAATTGAAGTGTCCTTTGTGACAAAAAAAGTTGTTTCTTGAAGAAAGATAAGTAGAGAATGCCACGTACTTATTTTAAATAGGAAATAGTACATTAGTTTGCGATTGATTTGACCAATCTTTGTTGTTAAAATATCATTTATTGCTTTATACATAAATTAACCATGGTATATTCCACGGCAGAAAGGGTTGAAATTATTGAAATATTTTTCGGAAATAATCAGTGCGCTAATAGAACAGCACAAATTTTTAATGAGCGACATGAGAACAATAATGTGCACCGAAAATATGTTCTAGAACTTGTAGCTAAATTTCGGGAAACTGGATCAGTCGCCAATAAAAAACGTAATATTGAAAATCCTATAAGGAACTAAGCAACAGAAGTGGGGGTTTTAGGGCAAGTTATTGTAGATCCTACATTAAGTACCCGCAAATTGCAAACTTCGTGTGGTGTTAGTCGACGAACTATCCAACGGATTTAAAAGGCCCATAATTTTCATCCGTATAAAATTCACCTTGTACAAGAACTTAATGAAGACGATTTTGATAAGCGATTAGAATTTTGTGAAGTTATGAGTGAACGAATTACAAACGATGAACAATTTTTATTTAACATTTGCTTTTCCGACGAATGTTCCTTTTTTTTAAATGGCGAAGTAAATCGTCATAATTGTCGATATTGGTCGGACTCTAATCCCAGAATTTACCATGAGGTACACACACAGCAGCCACAAAAATTAAATGTTTGGGCTGGCATTTTTGGCGATCATTTGGTTGGTCCTTTTTTCTTACCTGGAAATTTGACTGGTGAAATGTATTTGGAATTACTGCAAAATGCCATAGATCCTGCGCTAACAGATATAATTGAAAATCAGAATGATGGTCGATACGTTGAGAATATGTTGATGTTCCAACAGGATGGTGCCCCACCACATTACGCATTAAGAGTTCGGCATTATTTAGATCAGACCTTTCCAGGTCAATGGATTGGTAGAAGAGGTGCCGTTGAATGGCCCCCAAGATCGCCAGATTTATCACCTTTGGATTTCTTTTTGTGGGGTTACTTAAAAAGCAAAATCTATGCTACTCAGCCAACATCCTTAGAAGATTTACGACAAAGAATTGTAAATGAGTGCCATCAAATTACTCCTCAAATATTGCAAAATGTCCGGCAACGTTTTCAGCAAAATCTTTATTATTGCATGGAAAGTAATGGTGGTCATTTTCAACATTTACTCGGCTGACAGGTCAGTTCATTCTTTATTTTTTAACAACTTTGCTGCTATGTATTGATCTCCTCTTACGATGATGTATTTAAACTTTAAATCAATAAATCTCCAAAACTACTGAATTGAAGTACATGAATTTTACATCATTGTAAAGGGAGTTGAAAGACCTTTTAAATGATGGATCATTCGACCCCCCTTTCCATTTAAGATTTTATGGATGGTGCCACCCCCGCTTAGGGGGCTGCAAATGTTAATGTGATTTTATGCCAATTTTGTTTCCCCCTCGATAACAAAATCGACGGGTCCAAGCGTTTTTTTTAAAAAGGAATCATCTGCCAGTAAATGCATCTGTTTCGTTTTCGGTGCGCCACCCTGTATATATATATATAAGTAACGATGATTGAGGTAGTTAGTATAAGATATTATCAAACTGTAAACTTATAAATAAATATATTTATATAAATTAGGAACCGCTCGTTTTATTTAAAACGGTACAGTATTTTTCAGATTTCCTTTAAGATCTGAGAGATTGAGCTAGACGAGGCTCCCAAAGAAAGTTGTGAGTTTTATTTAAGTTTATAAGTATATAACTTGCGGATGTAGTTATATTGTTACAAGCTGGGAATTAACATCAAGAAGATAGTGGGCAGAGAAAAAAAACAATTTTTATTTTGTAAATTCAAAGTGCTGTAACTTTTTTTGTGTACACTTTTGTACTAAGGTAAGTTGGATTCAATCAATTTATTTTTGTCCCAGGAATGCGTGATTTAATTTATGACATACCTTTTTAAAACACCCTGTATATTGAAATAAAATCTTCAAAAAAGTTATATCGCCTCTAAAATATTATTATTAAAATAAAATTTAAATTTAAATATAATAATAAACAAATACATGTCAATCTCAACAATTATTCAACAGGTATTTATCAAATTACAGCTCTTGAAATTTAAGAAAATTAATTAAAACCAAGTTAATTTAATAATCTCTTAAAATGTCTCAAACATTTATAAATAAAAATTAATAATTATGAGCTATAATCTCGTAAAAACGTAAAATATTTACGTTTTATTAGAAGAGAAAATTAGCAAATAAAGAACATAACCAAATGTTAAATTTAAAGATTAAAGATTTTAAAAGGCCCAATGTCGGTTTTGTATACAAGAAAAATCAATTATTATAAAATTGCCTCTGATATTAACATTTGTGACATTGTTATATGTTAATATAACACATTATAGAAAACGTTTTGTTTCATGGTAATAAATGATTTTGCATATTATACAATAATAATAATCTGCCCACGTTAAACAGCACGATTAAAAATAAATACCGCCAAGCTGCATCCTTCGTGGACTCCACCACTGGCACAATGCAAATAATTAACAACCTCCGATGGCATCACAAAAATAAAAAAAGTATTACCACCAAGGATTGCACAACCGATTCAGACAATTGCACATAATCTTAAAAGGGAAAACTTGCTTAATTTCATCGGCCGTCCGACGATAAAGAAATACCATTAATAATAACTTGCCATGCTAATTACGTGTCACTTTCTACGGTCCGCGTCCTAAAGTATATAGATTGTAGTATTGGGAGAGACAACAGTATCCCTGCTATGATCATTATTGTCAAAGGATCGGTAAATGATGGGAAAAAAAACAAGAAAATTGTAGTTAACAACAAAAAGTCGTAAAATCTTGTGTAATATGGTTTTGAAGCCATTATCTTGCGGCATTTTAGTTTTAAATTAATATATTCTGGGAACTAACAACAATTGCAATATTGTGAATAGGTTATTTAACTTTTGGAATTCGATTTCCTTCGAGTATTTTAAATCCAACAAATATTTAAATAAAAAATGTTTATATCCATTATCGCATTACATCAATATCAGATAGAATTTACTCGTACATCATGAGACTAAAAGCATAATGCATAATGTGACATTTTTGTCAAGGTATATGTGTTACGAGCAATGTCCGAAATTGGACAATCCTAGCATTGTACAAAAAATCTTGTCCACTTCTAGCATTGTACCCCTTTACTGTACAATCTCCGAAATATATATAATCGGCGGACTTTGTATAAAAGAATTGCTGTACAATGTTCGAATTTCAATAAGTAGCCATGCGTCAAAGTTTAAGATAATATATTAGATATCGATTCATATCGATTTTTACGATTATTTCCCATTTGTTATTAACGACAAATAAACATTAATTGAGGTCATAAATCCATAATTAACCAGCGTTTTTGACTTTTGGATTCGTAGAATTAAATTATTTTAAATTATCATACATCTCTCTTGAAAATCTAAGATGTTTTACAAACATCTTCCCTATATTATAGTGATGTATCTATCTCTTGAAGCTTTGAAATGTTTCACTAACAATATCTCTATTGTAGAAAATTTCTTCTTCGATTCGATTTTTCAATTTTTGATTTGGTGTGTCGCTTGTCAATAATAATCGATTCGAACCGATGAGCGTTTCGACAATTATTTTGATTATTTCGGACATTGAACATTTTGGGGGTACAATGCTAGAAGTGGACAATAATTTATGTACAATGTTAGGATTGTCCAATTTCGGGCTTTGCTCATAACATATGCATCAACAGTGAAAACGGAGGAGAAATAAATATTCTATTTCTAAGGTCTACAGAACGTGATAGAAAAATTCGATAGATATAACACTGTACAATTTTTAATAATAATATTTTATTCATTCCTAGCTCTGTTTAGGAGTATTTTAATAGTTCACTTCTTTGGTTTATTTCGACGTATTGTATTTAGTTTTTGTCTGAGATTGATAATGACTGGATTGTGATCTAATTCTACGTCTATAACTAGGTAGGTTTTGTACTCTGGATACCTACTTGATTTAAATCTATGATTAATCAAAGCAAAATCAATTTGATTCCTTACAATCTTTTGATTATTGTCTTGAGGTGATTTTCATGTATAGATTCGTCTGGGAGGTAGTTAAAACCAGGTGTTTGATACCACATATTCTTCTTCTTGTCAGATATATGTCATAAATTGTATCAGACAATGGCCCTGTCATTGCGTGTACCCAATCCGTATCCTCCAGTGATATCAGTTACCAGAGTTGTAGGAAACTCGTTGTTTCTTTTTCTTTTTAACTGCCCCACATTGAGTTCCGTCCATCATAACTGGTCTTTTGGTAGTGTTGCAGAATTTCTTTTCTTTCTCAATGGTAGTTTTGTAGAATTTTCCCTTTATTTTTATTAAAATCTTTATCTCACACAACATACCTTCGCGTCCATCCACTTCATTAATTTCTCCCTAATTCTACTACATGCACCTCCATCTATTCTTTCATTACTCTGTAATACGGATACTAAGTAAAACAATCATTTCACCATCCAAATTTATTATTTTATTTGTAGTAAATCTATCTTTAACTAACAATTCCAAATGCTTTGTTTTTGTCATACTTTTAAACCCTTTAAAAATTTTAAAGCTTTTTTCTCAAGAGCTTGTCTCCACTGTTCCAAGTTTTGTACTAAATCCTTTAGTATTATCAGCTTAGATCTTCTGACTTATAATGACAATTGCGTCTTTTGTAGACCTGACTTTCGGTTTCTTTCATTGTGCTACTAGTGGTTTTATGGCCCTGTAGTTTGTTCATTGGTGTATATATCCCTTATTTTTGCAAACAGCTACTAATATACTTAATACTAATAAACCATTCTATTATAATATTTAACCTGGTGTTATGACAAAATGGGTCAACAAATGATTTGCCAAATATTTTAAAAGAAAATAAAATTTCACCAACATACTCCAACACAGTTAGATTCCTGAATAAAGTATATTGTAAATTTGTCATGATTTAATACTGATTGTGATTTTAAAAAGTGTATTTGTGCATGAGTATTTTACTGCTAAAAACCTAGTGGGGTTATTTTTTACCAGTCTTATCCATAGTTAAAAATATATGTATGTGATGCACTCGGTAGTAGCTAAAAGAAAATAAAGCCTGTTTCGAAAAATACAAAAAACAGAAATAGCGAACAAAAATCCTCACAATAAAAATTGGTGCACAAATTTTGGTGTGTCTTAAATATACCAGGGTCTCCTCTTGGTTGCCCACACAATTTTTGTCTTTTACGGTTCAACGCCTCGCAGTAGCATAGTACATGTTTTACAGTTTCTAGTTCCTTATCACAGAGTCTGCAGTTAAGGTCGTCATTGTAAATAAATATTTTATTCAGGAATTCTTTTACTGGTGCATGCCCGGTTAACATTATTTTTACTGTTCTAGTTTGTTTCTGCCTATATGCAAAGGTTCCTTTGTTGTCTTCTATATGGTCCACTAATGAAGATTTTTGCATGTGTTTGTTTTGGAATTTTCTTTTAATATCGCTCATAACTCTCTTTAATCTAGTCCTCTGCCTTGATCTAGTCTTTTAATCTGGCCCTACGAACTGCAACCTTTTGTATTCCTAGAGTTACAGCCGATTCATTTGATTCGATGCCTTTTTTGTTGCCTTCGATGTTCTGGTACCCAGACAAGCTCAATCTTGTTGCGGTCTCCCAGTTCATTCAGTTCTTTAATGCAGTCCAACACCAGCCAAGACGTCACTTCCTGACAACCCAGTGCCTTCAGTGCCGCTTGGCTGTCAGAATATATATGGATCTGCTTTTTTTGATATCCTTCGAAACAGCTTAGTAAATTGTATAGCAGGCTGAGGTTAGTTTTTTACTTAACAAATCGATATGAAGGGACCGTGTAAGGTTGCTGTCTATGAAAATGCCATGAAATTTTACAGAATCAACGATACTGATCTGGATGTTATTAAGAAGCAAGGGTTGAACAGCTCCTTTATAGAATAATGCTATTGTCTTATCAACGTTGAAAGAGAATAAATTAGAGTCGGTCCAGGCTTTTATTTAAAGTAGATCAAAAGTTATGCTTGCATGAAGAGTTGCAATATTAGAGTTCCTTCAGGTAATACTGGTATCATCAGCAAAAAAAATTTTTTCATCGATTTTTAAGTTAGTGATGTCATTTATAAAGATAAGGAGAAGTAAAGGACCTAATACTAAACCTTGTGTACAGTAAACCATGTAGTACAGAAAACATAGCATCACTGGTACATTTATTAGATAAAAAGCCGAAATGACTTTGTGATAAAATGTTGTTTTCAACAAGAACGGACATAAGTCGGGCTTTTATAAGTCTCTCAATAATTTTGGATAGGGGCCGGGAGAAATCTATAGTTGAAGGCATTTGATTTTTTACCACGCTTATGAAAAAGAATAATAATGACTGTCTTTAGGCACTCTGGACCTCCAACACATTATTTGGAAGATTTAAGAAAATTTTTATAGATAGTCCATCAGTACTACAGGAAGATTTGCTTTTGATACTACTGATTGTTTGGATCAGTTCAGATTTATCAACTGGTCTTATAAGGAATGAATTCGAGACCTTTTTTGAATTGGGGAGATAGGAAATAGGATCTTGTTGTGGCGAAATAGTTGATGTTATATTTTTACACACATTAACGAAGTATTTATTTAGATTTTCAGGGTTTAGAAGAGAAAATGTTTGGGCTGTGTTAGTTTTATTTCGAAGATCGTTTATTATGGACCAAGTTCTGGCTAATTGGTCTTTACCAAAGCCATCTAATTAAATAAAAAAAAATGCACCAAGTTTCTCTTGCAACATTTTTAGAGCTTCCCAGACGATTCTGATAGTACATTTTTTTAGCTGTTTTAATGCACAGTCACAACAAAAATCTTAATAGTTTCTAGTACATCAAAAAATTCACTGCTCAATGACAACAGAAATACTAAAAGCAAGATACAAAGCTGTCATAGCTTAATGCGTAAATAAATGTGCCTTTTGCAGGTTTCTATTATAGAAACAAAGGGCAATATTGTTGTCTTAAATAATTACTCCCTTTGCATCTTTGAATGCTAAATCTGTATGTTTTGCAATTTAGGCGGGATAAATGGACTGGGCGGACAGATAGACAAATCGCACAAAGATTTAATCGATTGTTTTTTTTTATTTTAAATATTTTTGTTTTGATCCAAAAAGAAAACCATAAGAAGCTGAACTCTTTGTTTACTAAAGATAGCAAATTCTGCGCACATATTAAAAGAAGAAATTTCAGAAGAGAAAATGAAAAAATTAACAGATTACCAAAATGGTATCCCTATCAACACTTGTTTAAAAAACACTTTGGTGTTAAATTCATGTTTTAAAATAATATACCTATCCCCAAATAAGCCTTCTATCTATACATCTTCCGCATTGAAATACATTTTTTCGGAAATTTATATTGTGTCTGACATTTAGAAAACGTTTTTTATAGGATGGAGAAATTAATCGTGTGAATTTTATTGAAACTACTGTATTTAAAGTTTAAATTCTCATTAATATACAAATATCTAGTATCTTTCTAAACTTTCCAATCATTTGGTGATGTTATAATAGACACATGTATGATGTATTAGGAATTACATAAATGAATATTGATAAACGACACTTTCTACGATCCATCCCGTCGATCACAACTGATGCTAATTTGCCTCCTATTCACCTGTACAATACCTATAACATCTAATACTAGTCACTTACCTGTCTAAAACAAACGACTACAATAACTGCCAAACAATTCCAACACTTGTCACTAATTCCACGCATTTTGGTTCAAAAGTATATCCAAGTAGGAAATAAACTCACTCAAAAACCAATAAAACTATTTCACATGTTCTGTCAACGCAAATGGTTGTATTTTTGTTGTTTCTAAACACGCACAACCACCGACTGTAAATGGGAAAAGCAACTGCAAGAATGAAAGTTAAAATAAGTTTGTTGCCTACACAATCGTTGAAATCTCTATGTTGAATCGGTGCTATGTTGCCAGATGGCGCGACCAATAATTCAACTCAACTCTTAGCTTTGAATATGGAGTTAAGATAGTTTTTTAATGTATAGCAAACGTTTCTGCTTTCCATTTACTATTTTTCTTCCATCTTTAATCTTTCAGTTTTGTTATTCGCGGCAGAGACATGACCTGACACAAAGAGGACAAAAATAATGTTAGAAACAGCAGAGATGAAAGCATTTAGAAAAATTGACGATAAAACACTATGGGACAGAGCTAGAAGTACAGACATACGACGTAGATGCAAGGTGAAGAACATCAAGGACTTAGTAAGGAATTGAAGAGTAGAATGGAATAATCATATAAGCCGAATGACAATAAATAGAGAAGTAAAGACGGCTAAAAACGGTTCCCCAATAGGAAGACGATCAGATGAGTAGGAAGACCACGAAAACGATGGAACGACAACTTACTGGAGGCACAGGAAAAACAGACAGTGTCATGTCTACATGAAAAAAGAAGAAGTAAACACTAAAATAACACGAGTCCAGGACTGGATAATATTAAATATCCAATGACACAATATCTCCCGAAAATTGCCAAACTTTTACTCTTGAAAATTTGTAATCATGTAGCAAAACTCGAATTTTGCTCATTCATATAGAGCGCTTTCCCTTATATCCTGAATATTGAAAACAGTAAAACGAATTTTAACACAAAATGGAATAGTGGATAGCATTTCTTCCAGATTTTCAGTTTGGTTATAAAAAAGGATGTGGTACTTTAGATGCACTTACTGCAACGGTAACATATATTCAAAACAAATTTTTCAACTACACTTATTTATCTACAATATATTTAGACATTGAAAGTAAGTATGGCAATGTGAGTCTTGACATTTTAATGGAAAAATTAATTTAATATTTTCAAATACAGGCTGAGTTGCCAAAAGCTATTTATAATTTTTATTCCAGCAGAAAGATATATATGAGAACCAACAATAACAAATTGATAGGTCCTAGATATAATAATTTAGAACTACCACAGGGATCAGTATTAAGTCCTCGGTTGTTTAATATGTATGCTGTGGATCTGCATAAAGTTCTTATTAACATTTTTAGATTTCAAATAATACAACATGCTGGTAATTTTCTTCTGTATTTACAGGCCAAAACTTACGATAATTCTATTCAAACCTTAGAATGCATTCAATGTTGTGTTAATTCATGGTTTAATCAAGACGAATTTGAAATTGCTCCAAATAAATCTACTACTAAATCTATTGTGTATTTTCCCTCGACACAATATCCCAAAAATAGAGAAGTTAAAACTTACTCGCTACGACTATGCATTTTTTCATCCATTAAATATTTAGGAATGATTCTGGATCGTAAATTGATTTGAAAACACATATTGAATTTATGATAAATCAATACAGTAAGGGCTTTCTTTAACAATTTTAAAGACGTGGTGGGGAGCTGATGTTGAAACTTCTCTGCTTTTCTATCGATCATATTTTAGATCTATAATTGATTATGGATGTGTTTTATGTGATTTAGTTTCTAAACATATTTTAAAGAGTCGACGTTGTATAAAACTTTGGACCACACATTTGTTTGGGAAGTATGAACTCAACTACAAATAAGGCTTAATAAAGGCTTTGGAAATTCCACTTAATTATAGAAGAGAATATCTCAGCCAGATGTTTTTAATTAAAACCTAATACTTAAATATCACTCTTTACCACAATATTAATAAATTGAATGTAGCAGTTTTAACCAATAAATACTGGAATCTCAAAAACTCGCCTATACTTTGTGAGCCTTTTCAAAGTTTGTTAAAATTTACAAAGCTTTTCGAAGCTTAGACAAAAGAACTTACTTTGCAACAATAACTTAACATATAGATAAGCACAGGAATACTGCGTCTTTATGTTTTCTTTATACTTATAAATGACGTGTTAACATGGACAATAAAACTATTTGAGACCAAAAAATCTGAACTATATTTAAACTAGCATTGATTTCTAAACTATGTTTTATGCAGATCATAGTAATTTCCGTAGATCTGGCAACCCCACCTGACGTCAACGTAGGCTTGTGTTGTTCTAGCATTAGTTCGGAACTGTTATGGAATCTAACATTCCATAACGATGTTGTTCCGTCATTGTCGTTATTTAAGTATTGTACGATTGTTTAATATTATTAACGCATCACACTCATATGGAAAATATCTGTCACATTAGTTACTAATGGTAAATATATGATTCTGTTGGCTTTTTATGGTGCTCGTATGATAGAAAATTGTTTTTAAATGTTTAATAAATAATTATTATTAACATTTAAAAAAAACTTCCTTTACATTTATAGTAATTAGAAAAGTTTAAAAAGTCTTGACAATACCATTAAAGGAATTTTCTTTAAAACGTACATGTTGCTACAAAGAAGTAGTTTATTTAAATAAAAAATATATTAAGTGAACGATTTCCTATATCAGCATTATCGTTGCGTTTATCCCTATGCCTATATCCCTAATTAGGGTTAGCTTCCCAAATTACAACTAAAAACTTATGAATACAATTAGAAACTTATGAATAAAGTTTCTATCTTGGGTCATACCAATATTAATCCCCTTTCACGACTTCCTGGGTGTCTTTTCACGGGTATTCTTTGGTCTTCCTCTCCAATTCGTCCTAGGAACACGCAGATCAGCAATTCTCCGTATTAGGTGATTACTTCTCGACGGTGAACATGACTAAACAATCTTAACCTATGCTCTCTCATTTTGGTATCAATTGGTGCCATCCATAGACTTTCGCTAAGCTACTTATTCTAAAATTTATCTTTTTTGTCACTCCCTCATCCTTCTAAACATTCCCATTACCCCCCACATGTATTCGTTGTTTGTTTTAATTTTTAACCGTTTACATTCAGTTCCGTAGATCATATCTTATGGCTCCAAATATTAACACACATCTTCAACACAACAGCCAAGAAATACAATATAGTAATATCAGCAGAAAAACCAAATATATGACAACATCTAAATACCCACTACGATGTACAATCGAAATTGATGGGAAAATATATAGCATATAAAAATAAAGCAGGAATTAAGGTTTAATTACACAATCTGTAAGAACAAACACCTAAGACACAAAAACAAGAATCTATAAAGTTGGAATTAGACCTATATTAACATACACGGCGGAGACAAGACCAGACAAATCTAAAAAGAGACGACTACTAGAAACAAGAGAGATGAAAAGACTCCAACGAATATCAGGGAAAAGACTGTTGACTAAAGACAAATAGATTAATATTGAAGAAAAAATCATGGATGACAGATGAGATCCTGAAACTAATGGACGAGAGAAGAGAAGCCAAAAATGACCCAGACAAATATAAAACCATAAATATATTAATAAGAACGAAAATCAGAGAAGCGAAAAAAAAAGAAGCAAGGCAAAGATGCGAAGAAATTGAGACTCTGCAGTCAAAGTACGATAGTCACAATGTACATAGGAAAGTTAAAGAACTCGCAGGGGAAATAAGACGAAGTCAGAATGGAAATATAACTGATTCTGGCGGAAACATCATTTTGGTCAAACAGAGTAAAATAATAACGTGGAGAGAATATCTAGAAAAACTATTTGAAGACCAAAGAGATAACACCTTTGAGCTAGAAGAAGAGGTAAATGATGGACCAAGAATATTACAGCAGGAAATTTACTCCGCAATAACACAGTTAAATGATGACAAAGCGGCAGGCCCTGATAATATACAAGCAGAACTACTTAAAGTAATGGACAACGAATCAATAGCAATAATTACAAAGATATTCAACAACATATACAACTCTGGAGAAATAACAACAGAATGGCAAAAATCTGAGTTTATTGCACTTTCAAAAAAACCAGGAGCCAAAAAATGCGAAGATTATCGTACTATAAGACTCACGAGTCATCTCCTAAAATTGTTCCTAAAGATAATTCATAGGAGAACAAGCTCTGTGAAAGTTAGATTTCCCCCAACCAGTTCGGGTTCACAAATGCTATTGTGAAATAATCTGGATTCAGATCTAAACAAGATCTGAAAATAATCACTGACTATGTGAAAATCATGCGTGGAGTGAGGCAAGGCTGTATTTTGTCTCCTCTAATCTTCAATCTGTACTCTGAAAGAATATTTATCGAAGCTTTGCACGAAACTGAAAAAGGTATTCTACAAAATGGTTACCGGCTAAACAACATCAGATATGCAGATGACACCATAGTATTTGCGGACATGTTAGAAGAGCTACAAGTTCTTATGAACAAAATCACGTATTACAGTCAACAATATGGACTCAATATAAACATTAAGAAGACAAAGCTTATGATGATTAGCAGAAAAGAATAACAGAAGGTCAACTCTACGTCAACCAATCCCCTGCAAAAAGAGTGACGCACTACAACTACCTCGGCACCATAATAAATGAAGAATGGACCAACAACCAGGAGATTAGAGCACGCATCGGAAAAACTAGATCCACCTTCAATCGGATTGGTATAAAAGTAAGAATGTTGCGATGCTACGCCTTCTCTGTCCTTTTTTATGGTGTTGAATCGTGGACCTTGGACGAAGATATGTGCAGAAAACTGGAAGCATTTGAGATGTGGCTATATCGGAGAATACTTAAAATCCCGTGGACTGACCGAGTCACAAATGAGGAGGTCCTAAGAAGAATGAATAAGAACCGAGAGGTACTGACCACCATTAAATCTCGAAAGTTACAGTTCTTCGGACATATTATGCGAAATGAATCCAGATATGCTCTCCTTCAAGCATCTGCATTTATCTTCATCTATTTCCCCGTTAGTCTATAACAGCGATCCTAGGTACTTAAAGCTATAGCTATTCACAACCATTTCACCATCTAGTTATCATTTTATTAGTAGTAACTCCATCATTATTACAGCGATTACCTCAATTTAGACTATGTTGAAGAAAACGACAACATAGAAAATTAACTAAAAATACATCAGCAACCACATATTGAAGCATCAACAAAAGAAGAAGTATCAAATTTCATCAAAAAAAAAATAATAAAGCTCAGAAATCTACAAAATCTGCTCTAAAATTTATAAGGAACGTGGTGACTATCTGTTGGCAGTAATCCATAAACTGATAGTACATATATGGCAGAACGAATTGATAGCAGAGGAGTGACTAAAGGGAATAATATGTCCGCAACATAAAAAGTGAGTTAAACTTGATTGCAAGAACTATAGAGCTACTACTCTGTTAGTATTTGAGCATAAAATCCTCGTAAACGTATTTTTTGAGAGACTTATAATTCACATCCACATCGATGAATAAGATTCTGATTTGAAGAGAGAAGAGAGCAACGGGGAGAAGGGAATTGCTACAACAAAAAAATATATGTTATAGGAATCGTAATAGAACGAGATAGATATCTCTGATGATCAGTGCTTTGATATATAGGCAACAAAAATTAAAAAAAAAAGAGCCTGTATAGGGAAAGATCTTTATTAAAAAAGGCAGAAATCTTAACATCTTAACATTACTAACACAATAAATTAAATAATTGTCAATCAATAATTCAAAATTTAAGACTACATACTTAAAATTTTATCAAAACTAAATAAATTTCAATATTTTTGTTTTTAAAACTGTATCTTCGATCACTTAAAATTAATATTATTTTTGCATCGTAGATTCTTATTCCTTCTGCAATTCTAGTTACCCCGTGATCAACACAAGTAAAATGATATACCATGAATTAAGGATGAATAAGGATAAAAACAATCTCACCCCTGTATCAGCCAATATGTACGGCACTGCAAAAAAGTAATCTAAATAACGATGCAAATCTATGTGTATGACTACCGTACTGTATCAAATTGCCGAAAATGGTGTCAAAATTTGTGTGACTGGACTATTACTAGGACTATTTTTGTACTAATAATTTTTGTAACTTTGTAATTAATGCGACTTATAATAATCTCGATTTGTTCGCAAAATTTTGGTAGTCCATTCTAGTTTTTATTATTTGAAGTGAGCACGACTTGCTAAATTTCGCTTGTATTATTTCAAAAATATTTTATCTATAATATTTTCTATTATATTTATATTATATTTTAGACATGATAAAATCATGTAAATCGTATTTAAATAACATTTAGCTAAAACGCAAGTGGCGTGCATGCATCTATTTGCTTATCTCATTATAGATAACACTTCGACACTGATAAAAACCAAATTAACTATTAAAAAGATAAGATAAAACGATACTTGCGGCGCAATTTGATTTAGTTGACTACGAATTTTCATCCACACCTTATAAGAAAAATGATAAAAATATACTTATGGAATCCACACTTTCCCAGTAAAGTGGGACACTTATCTATGGAGCTCTCGGATGGAACGTACATCAGCTTTTGGCCAGCAGAAAAACTTCTGCTAAAACAAAAAGACTCGCGAAGTCCATTGAGCTACAAAGACGACATCCAACTCGAAGGTAGATTGGCCGACAAACTCTTATATCTTCCATCTGATATGTTGGACGAGCTTAAAATCAAAGTCTGGTGGATGCAGTCTTCATTCACAGAAAAGTACCACTTGGTTTTCAATAACTGCGCAGTTATGGTCAAAAAGGCTTTAGAAGTTGGTGGAATTAACGAAATCTCCAAAATGTTAACCAAGAGTAAGGTGCCAGTGGACCATATGAACTACCCGAAAGTTATATACCTATGGGCTGCTTCGTGTAAAAAAGTGTATACTGTTAAACAAAATAAAGCAATTAAAGGTAAATGTTTTCGGTGCTGGGAGAAATGTTGCTGAAGTGAAATCTAAGACGGTTGTAATAAATTCGATGGTAGAAAAGTTCCTGTGATAGTGCTGCTAAAGTGTTAAAACTTTTGTGTAATAATTTAAATAAAACGTGTATAATCAACTTTTGGATAAAATTAAGGCACCACTTAATTATTGAAATTAATATACAAGCCAGAAATTTGTGTTTAGATGTTTCTATAAATCCCCAATTGCACTGAGGTTGGGATTTAGATCAGGACAGCTAGGTGGCTATTCCATTAACATATATCAACTTTCAAGACAGTAGATTATACTTTCAAGGTAATAATTTTAATTCGTAGGTCTTGTTTGTAGAAGAACCAACTCTGTAGTAATGGCGAAACATATATTTCCTTTAAAGGATTCAAAAAACGTTTTTTGGAAACAGGTTTCTCAGAAAATTACTTTTAAATATATTCATATAATATTGTAGACATATCCACCATCACATTTTAATTTAACTGTGTTGAACAGTAAAATAAATGTTGATGCTTTATGCCTTCTCTGGACTTTGTACTCTCTGGTAAGTAACACTTTTTTTGCTGACATCCTGATCCTACAGATTGTCCTAAAAAACAGTATATGTAGCAAGTTTTTGCAACTTAAGGTCTCTTTTCCCAGAGGTTGTCCCAAGACAACATCTTTGTCGTAAACCTTTGGATGTTTCAAATAGTTCTGACCAATTGTTTCATGTTACCCACTTTGATACTGATAATCGGTTTGTTATATATTTTCTCCATGTAAATTATCTCAACTAGAGTTCTGAAATACCTCAAATAACTTGTTAATTGGCACACTGTTGTACGCTTTCTTGAGATCTATAAACATGAGATAAGTTTTTAAAATTATTTCTAAAACAAAATTATTGCGTGCTTCTCGGTTTGTTCTCTTTTATTGTGATTAGTGGGTATCATTTATTAGTTTTTTTTTTGAAAAAAATATCACTGGTGCTTTAATTTTTGCAAAAGTTGCATGAGATATAATGACAAGAGTTTCGATAATTCACTAATATCTAATGTGTACCTAATAAATGGATATAAAAGATGTGAAATTTCATGTAATATTTTATGTAATTTTAGTTTTTGTGTGTAATGTACCTTTTGTAATTTTTTGTTATTTACATAATAAAACGTGTTAAAAATAGAATAATTTCTTAATTTGGCAAAATTTCTGCAAAGTCTGTTTTCCGATTGTTGTATTTTTTGTTTTATGATCATTTGAAAAAAATTTTATTATGTAAAGTTAATTTGGGAATCATACAAAGTTTTAAAAATAAACATAGAGATCAAAAAATAAAAATAGACTAAAATTATTAAAAATGTGACGAATGGATTGCATTTATGAATGACAAACAGATAGTAACAAAATTTTGAAGATAAATCAAGTAATTTAGAACATAAAGACTGACTAGAAATTATAACATAAGTGATTTTGAATCATAATTCATAAATTACAAGGTCAAATCTCTTGGTATTTAATGTATATTGAAATTGAGACATAGACGCAAGAAACATGAAAGCTGAAATCAATAATAGACTACGTAATAATCAAACAAGATACCACAATAAAGATCAAAGATGTGCGAGTCAGAAGAGGAGCAGAATGTGGAACGGACCATAAACTACTGACAGCAAAAATGGGCATTAATTGGAAACATAACAAGAGTCCTTCTACAAAAGAACCGTTGAACACTTTAAAAGAAAAAAAATACAATATAGAACTACTCCAAGAACAATCAATAAAAGAACTATACCAACAACGTCTAGACCAAAAATTTATAGAATTTAGATACGGCAACATCGAAGAAATATACGAGCATATAAAGGCGAGTATAAAACAAGCAGCATTCGAAACCCTTGGAGAAAAAGAACATATAACAAATAAACAGCACTATTATAAAATAAATGAACCAACAAAAAGAATAATTGAAGAAAAAAAGCAACTATACAAAAAATAGCTGACTACAAACAACGATGAAGTTTATAAAGAATATAGAGAAAAAGATAGAGAAGTGAAAAAACAAAAGAATAAAGAATGGGACAGAACCTGCTTAAATATTGAAACATACATAGGAGGTACAAGAACTTCGAAGTCATGGAAAGTACTGAGAGGATTGAAACTAAACTCAAAAGAAAAAATTAAACTGGGAAATATACAGGACAAAGATAGAATAGAAATAACAGATAGGGAAATGAGAAGGGCCATAAAAGCAATCAAAAATAAGAAAGCACCGGGACTTGGAGGCATCTCACCTGAGCTTATAAAATACGGATCAAAAAAATTACACCGGATGATACAATGGATATTTCAGAAAGCCATAAATGAAGAACAGCTCCCAAAGGAATAGACGGAGGCATATATGACATCTATATTTAAGAAAGAAGATAGAAAATGATGCGAAAACTACAGAGGAATCAGCGTAATATCATCAATAGGAAGATTATATGGGAAGATACTGCGAGAAAAGATAGAGCAAGCGATAAAAGTCAAAATCGGGGAGGATCAGGCAGGCTTCACGGCGGGAAGATCATGCATAGACCATATATATACACTGGAACAACTGTGGGAAAAGAAAAAGGCAAAAAATAGAGATATACATTTGGCATTTGTGGACCTGAGAAAGGCGTATGACTTTGTACCAAGGTCAGAACTATGAGAGGTAATGTACAAATTGGATATACAGACGGAACTTATAGAAGCTACAAAAGCTCTGTATAAAGAAAATAAAGTGTCCATTAAAATGGGAACAAGAATCATAGGCGACTTCACCAAAATAAAAGAGCTCCTGCAGGGTTGTTCCACATCTCCAACTTATTCAAAATATACTTAGAGAAAGCCTTGACTACATGGAAAAGAAAATGCGAAGGCATGGGAGTACCGGTACGAAACGAATACCTATATACGTTAAGCTTTGCAGACGATCAAGTAGTGATTACACAAGACCAAGAAGACCTCAGCTACATGATGAAGAAACTACAAGAAGAATATACCAAGGCTGGCCTAGATATTAACCTCGCGAAAACAGAGTACCTATCTATAAGTGAAGTAGACATAGAAGATCTACAGATTGATGACAACGTAACAATCAAAGGAAAGGATAAATTCAAATACTTGGGATTTATAATCACGAAAAAGGCAACAACAGAGGAAGAAATTACACAAAGATTAGGACAAACAAGAACAGTAATCCGACAACTTAACTCAGTATAATGGGATAGACACCTAAATATGAAGACAAAAACACATATTTATAAAACATTAGTGCAAAGTATTATGACATATGGGGCTAAAAATTTGATCATAATCAAGAAAAACAGCAGTAAAATAGTAGCAACAGAAATGGAATGCCTGCGAAGATGCTGCAGAGTAACAAGAATGGATAGGAAAAGTAATGACGAAATGACACAAAGAACATCAATAGAAACAGACACACTAACATATATAGGACAAAAAAGACTAGAGTCGTATACACATGTAAGAAGAACTAGCGACAGCAGATGGATAAAGAGAATAACCGAATGGACTCCCATAGGAAGGACGAAAAGAGGACGACCCCGAAAATCCTGGAGGAACGAAGTAGACGACGAAATGATTAATAGAGGCCTAAACGATGGAGAATGGGACAACAGAGAGAGATGGAAACGGTTGAGCGAGGGAAGGCAGTGAATACTGTAGAATCCCTGAATATATATATATATATATATATATATATATATATATATATATATATATATATATATATATATAACAAGAAAGAAGTATTTCAAAAGTTACTGCAAATAAATGACCCAGATGAAAGACGAATATATGCAAAATTAAACAGAGAAGTAAGAAACCTAGAAACTAAAGCAAAAAATATCTACGGAAAAAGTAAATGCGAAGAGCTCAATAAATATTTGGAATAAAGAAAATACGGAAAGCATGGCATTACCTTAGAATAAAAGAAAAGAAATGACTAGAATATAACAGAATAAAAGAATGTTCATCACAAGGTATACCGAAAGAATTACTAAAACACAGTTCACGAGTATTACTGGAACTAGTAGTATATGTTTTCACATAATTTTTTAAAGGGCATGACTTACCACTGGAGTGGACAAAAGCACATAGTAACAACATCTACAAAAAAGAAGATAAAAAAAAGATGTTACAGTAGACTAGCGCGAAGTTTTAGACTATGTTTCCTTCCTAATAAATTATTATGTTTGCTAATAACGCCACCTGTTGACGAATTAAGAAGGCATACGTTGTTTACTTTTGACAGACCTGTCAAATTCAAACGAAATATTAAATTATGATAAGATATAAATAAATATTAATTGTATTGATATAAAATGATTTTAAAACGAGAAGTGTGTTTCTCTTCATTTAAACAGATTATTATATATTGCTATTAATCGGATGACATTTATGACTTTTAAATTTTGACAATCGTAGCGAATCAAATCTTTTATTGATAAATATTCTTTTAATTGTTTACTTCTCATTTAATGTATTTTGTTTCTGTATTTTTCATGTAACTTTTAATTTAAACCTGCCTGGAATAAATATATGATGGCGTAAACGAATTAATCGAGTAGTAAATCGACGTGAAGAACCGCTGTTTTATAACGCTACCCGTGAAGAGCCATAAAGTGTCGTTAGTTCCGTGACGACGCCATCTTGTGGCTGTAGTTCCGTGACGCTCGCCTCAGCATTTTACTGTAGAGAAAAAAGTATTACAACGCTAGTATAGAAGCTGTGCCACAAAAATTGTTTAAATTACAGAGGGCTAAGTATCATAAATTCACCCTTAGGACTTCAAGGAAAAATAATAAATACAATAGAAAAAGAGATGACAGATGTAGAAGAACAAAATGGCCTTAGTGCAGACATATTCCGTAAAGACAGCATTTTTGTAGCGAAGCGTTTATACTGGCGTTGTATTACTTTTTTTCTCTACAGAACAGTTTCATAACATTCGTTTTCAGAACGATTTTCAAATTGAATATCAAAACGACAAAGCAAACTTATTTGTCTTAACGTTACTATCGCATTGTATATGTTGTTTGTGTGACTGTTAATTAACTATGTTTGGAGCTAAAATTATTTAAAACATTTCCCGGAAACGTATGATGTTCTTATCAAGGTTTTTTTATCGATTTGATATCCAATTGGGCATGTATATTCAACCAGAAAATGTATTTATTTATTAGTCAGAGTTTCAGGATAATATCGCACTATGTAAAGAATCTAATTAATCAATTATAAATTTGTCCCAAGTAATAGGAAATACAGCGCGATTAGAAAACATAGAAAACCTGATTCATCTTTCAACGAATGAATAAAGTTGTCAAAAACTCCACCTTATCACTAAATCTTCGCGATCATCACCATACTTAGATTTGTATTTTTTTACAATATTTTTTTTTGTATTTATCGGTACAGCATATTAGAGAATGCCTTCTATTTCTAAACTGGGACGGGGAAGGCACTGATCTTTATGAATAGGTGAAACTGTTAATATACATATTTTTTAAATGTTTTAAATACCTGATAGTTACTAGAATGTGAAGAAATAGTGTCTTCTTGTCGTACACTTCTATTCTTATATACAGATTGAACGAATTTAAAACGGAACATACGAAATCAATGTATTTCGGCTCAACTCCGCTCTAGGTGGTTGGCCAACAAAAGGTTGTCAAATAATTATATTATAAAAATGCAATACTTCAGCGGGCTGCTGGATTCTGAATTCATTCAAGAACAAGTCAAAACTCCACCCAAATAGGTTGCCTAGAATCACTGAAAAAACTAGACTACACAAGCAGTTATTATGCTGTCAAACCACTTATCGCTTTCTTATAGTCCAAGAGATAGAGCCGAAATTTTGAACTGATCAGTAATATGACATTTCTCTATTGGAATATATTCATTGTAACTGGGTTAAGACTTTGCCTTACAGGCGGACGCCCCTCATGGTACAGGGTGTGGCTATACGGGGATGAAGTTATAATTTTTTTCAGAAAAATTAACGATCGATAATATGGCTGAAAATTTGCCCAGAGTAAGATCTTGGTATAACCAGACGAAATCCCAAAGGGCGGACGCGAGAGTGGATACATAAGGGGTGGCGGACAGGGGTGAAATTGCAATTTTTTGGGGAAAAATTAACGATAAGTAATATGTCCGCCATTTTCATGGCTCATTATTTAGCCCCTAAAAACTCTAAATCCAAAAGGGCGGACAGCTGGGTTGGTACAGAGAGCCATAAAACGGGGTCAAATGTACCACTTGCCTGCGCATTTTAGGTCTCGGTAACAATTTTCAAACTGATTTTATTATGATATTTTTATACCGATTGATTTGAAAATTTGTATGCTCAGTTCTGTTACTATTATGAGAAGCATCAAGTAGAGTTTTCCTCAAAATTTTCCAAAAAAATTTCCGTAAATGAAAATTTTCGTAATTGTTTGAGGTAAAATCTAATTTATAGAATCCTTTCGATTTTCTGTAAGTTATACCATGATTTTTTTCCAAAAATTTTCGATTTTTCCGATAAGATAACAAAAATTAGAAAAACTTTTCTAAAACATTTGATAAAACTCTACGTCATCGTCTGAATCTTTTATAGAATATTTTGTAGTTTTAAAATGATATTATGATAATGTTTTTTTTTTCAAACTATTTATTTAGATTTACTTTACAAATCACATTTTTTTCTTAAATATAAATATTTTACGATTTAATTTTTAATTGAATAAATGTTTGATTTTTGATATTTTATTAAATTAAAGTAATTTTATAATGTTAACTATTAAATATTTTTGGTATAACAAATAGTAATTTTACTTATTTTTTATTACAATAAAAAGGTTTTTAAATTTATATTGCATAAATAATGGTTGTTCAGATATAAGAAAAATTTTATTTATTATTACATTAATAATCAAATACAAAATATTATTTCTATTTATCAATAGGTAAAATTCAATTTGTAGAATTCCTTTAACATTTTACAAATAATTATTAATAAAAATCAATTTAATAGTGGAATTATCAATTTTTTAAGTTTTGAAATTTACTTTGTACTTAGATATTTTCAATATTTTTTTTAACTTTCAAATTGATTGAATTTTTTTTTCATTAGTTAATTATAATTTTACAAATTCTGTTTGGACATTATTTTGCATCATTATTATTTAAAATATTAAAATAATAATGATGCGCGTTCCATTTAGATCAGTAATTCTAGACGCATGCGCTAAATGTAATAAGTATCAAGATGCTTTTATCCAACTTGGTGAAACTGACTTCGATTGTAATGAAGTTTTTGAAACCTTAGAAACTTTCATATGTTACTTATATGGAACAGGACTGACGAGAACAATTCCAAAAAGAAAAGTAAACGATGTCAGATTTTCACTATTTAACCGGCAGTATAAGTTGCATGATATGAACGAGCCTTAAAAAAAAAAAAAAAATTAAAAAATTTCGATGCTTCAAGCTTACCACCATGTCAAGATGAATTACACCAACATCTACTGCGAGCCCATTATATTTCAAATATTTGGACAAATGCTCATAAAAAAGTACCAACAGAATAATTGATTGTTGAAGAACATGGTTGGGAGTTTGAAGATGAAACATATAAATTCAAATGGTTTAGTGGACCTCAGATGCCAGAATCAATTCGAGAAGTAGTGATTGAAAATGAAGCAGATAATGAATGTGATATTATTGAAAGTGAAAGTGACGAAGATGATAAATGTGATGACATCAGTGAGAGTGAGAAAAATGACGAAATTTTTTCGAAGTTTTTCTAAATTTTTTTTTCTTATCGGAAAAATCGTTTGAAAATTTTTGGAAAAATTCATGGTATAACTGACAGAAAATCAAAAGGATTCTACAAATTAGATTTTACCTCAAAAAATTACGAAAATTTTCATTTACGGAAATTTTTTTTGGAAATTTTTGAGGAAAACTCTACTTGACGCTCTTCAGAATAGTAACAGAAGTGAGCATACAAATTTTCAAATCAATCGGTATAAAAATATCATAATAAAATCAGTTTGAAAATTGTTACCGAGACCTAAAATGCGCAGGCAAGTGGTACATTTGACCCCGTTTTATGGCTCTCTGTACCAACCCAGCTGTCCGCTCTTTTGGATTTTGGTCCGCCACCCCTTATGTATCCACTCTCGCGTCCGCCCTTTGGGATTTCGTCTAGTTATACCAAGATCTTACTCTGGGCAAATTTTCAGCCATATTATCGATCGTTAATTTTTCCGAAAAAAATTACAACTTCATCCCTGTATAGCCACCCCCTGTACCACGAGGGGCGTCCGCCTGTAAGGCGAAGTCTTAACCCAGTTACAATGAATATATTCCAATAGAGAAATGTCATATTACTGATCAGTTCAAAATTTCGGCTCTATCTCTCCGACTATTAGGCAAGCTCCTCTTTCCTTTAAAGGAGACAGATAGTTGAACGATATTTTATACAATGTCTATCACCGGGTATGGATTTATTTTTGTCCAAGTTTTATATTGGTCCACTATTTCAAATGCAGTTCAAACAGACATATATTAAATTGTATGTTCCGTTTTAAATTCGTTCAATCTGTATAACTATCAAATATAGAAGTTTAGCAATATTAAGAGAGCAAACAAAAGCAAAATAATTACAGATTTAAATGAAAAACTGGCAAGATGGACAGAATACATTGAAGAACTTTTTGCAGACGAAAGACCAGAAATGCACTGGCAGAACCTACAGACGACACAACAGGGCCTGAAATCCTAAAAAGCGAGGTAGAATATGCTATAAGGAACACAAAAGGGGGTAATGCTGCAGGACCAGATGAAATTCCTGTAGAATTGTTGAAACTAATAGACGACGACGCACTTGAAATAATGGTGAACCTCTTTAACACAATTTATAGAACAGGCATCATACCAAAGAAATGGCTCTCCTCTACTTTTGTCACAATCTCGAAGACGAATAACGCCAGAGAGTGTTCAGACCACAGAACTATAGCATTGATGAGCCACACCCTAAAAGTATTTTTAAAAATAATTCACAAAAGAATATTTAATAAATTAGAAGAGGACATAAGCGCCACACAGTTTGGATTCAGAGGTGGACTGGGAACAAGGGAAGCTTTGTTTGGTCTGAGTGTGTTAATGCAAAGATGTTTGGATGTAAACCAAGACCTCTACGTAGGTTTCATAGATTTTGAGAAGGCCTTCGATAAAGTCAGACACTAAAAGCTGTATGAAATCCTAAGAAGCAAAAACATCGACAGTCGCGACATTAACATCATATCCAGGTTGTACTGGGGACAAACAGCAAAATCAAAGTTGATAATGAGTTAACCGAAGAAATTGAGATTCGTCGAGGTGTGCGTCAGGGTTGTGTGCTTTCTCCACTATTATTCAATATATATAGCGAAACAATATGTCAGGAAGCCCCCCTAGAGCAAAACATTGGTATGAACATTACCGGAGAGTTAATTAACAATATACGATACGCTGATGACACACTAATAGTAACAGATAACCTAGCAAATGTACAGTTTTTGATGGAAAACATAAACACCCATACCAAAAAGTATGGTCTAAAACTGAACATCAAAAAGACTAAATTCATGATTGTAACAAAGAAGCTATACACCAATGTGAATTTAACCATAAATAATTAGCCAGTTGCAAGAGTTCCGTCCTACAATTATTTAGGGGTTTGCTTCACTAATACTAATGACCAGACAAGAGAAATCAAGAGGCGAATAGAGATAGCGAGACAATCGTTTGTCAAAATGAAAAAGTTCCTATGCAGCCGAGACACAAATATAAACTTAAAAATGAGAATGTTAAGGTGCTATGTTTTCTCCGTTCTGCTGTACGGCATGGAAGCCTGGACACTGAAACAGATAAACATCAAAAACATTGAGGCATTCAATAAGATAATGAGTAAGAGAGAGACAGAAGATATATTTTCTCTCTCTTTCTCTCTAGAATATAAAAATGTTCCCTTTGTATATATATTTAATATTATATATTATATTATATATATACATATAATATATATATATATATATATATATATATATATATATACATATATATATATATATATATATATATATATATATATATATAATAAAATATTTATTAATATTATTATTTATGTGATATGTTTTGTATTATTTATTAAATATTCATAATTATATTAGTCTTTTGTATTTCAAAATAATAATCTCAATAAATCACTGTATGCCCAGAACTGTCAATTTTGAAATTCGTTTGTGTCATGTCCTCGGTAGTATAGTAGTCAGTATCCCCGCCTGTCACGCGGGAGACCGGGGTTCGATTCCCAGTCGGGGAGGACTTTTTTATTAATATTATTACATGGTAAAAAAACATATGCGTAAGTAGAAAAATTATGTATATTATTGTCATTTTTAAATACGTATGAATATTGCATTTTAATTTGTATGGTATTATTATATTGAATTATGTTGCACTGTATTGTAGTGTATTTTTTTTATGTATATTATTGTCAATTTTAAATACTTATGAACATTGCATTTCAATTTGTATTGTATTATTATATTAAATTATATTGCAGTGTATTGTATTGTATTTTATATTAATAACAAAATAAACAATGAATTTTACTGCAGAGTATGTGTAAAAAAATTTTTGCATTCAACTCCTTTCATACATATAATGAAAATAAAAATATACATTTTCATCAAAATATTGATTCAATCCTTCATTTACTATACTCCTATTACAGGTCAAATGTTGTTTATTAATTGTTAGTAAGTTGTTATTAATTCTGTTTCTCTTTCTGCTATGTCTTACCTATAGCATTGCATATGTAATGATTGTGCAGATTGACTCCCAAATAAATTTGTAACGGCGAATGCGTGTATACAATAGAAGTGTAACTTCTACTGGCAGTCCCACTGGACTGCCACACCCGTTTTTTTTTGTCCACTATTTCTCTTTGCATAATAAGTCGTAGGATGTTGTATCGTCATTTAATACATAAGCTCGGTAAGGGTAATATGGGACCCATATTTCAATTTCAAATATGTTAAGATATTTTGGAAACACTGATTTTAATTAGATTTTTCATATATTTTTATGAGATTAAGGAGAAATAACCCTTCAGGAAATTACTACTTTCAACATATGTCTGGGTAAAGCAAGTAGTCTATAAATTGTTTTAAATTTTAAGTCAAATGTCCTATTGTATATTTGCCTCAATATAAAGGGTAAATGGCGACGACAACTTTTTTACAATTCAACTTATCTACAAAATAAAATGGGTAAATGGATACATAAGCTTACCGTTTAATGCATATAAAAAAGATTAAATCAATAGTGTATCTTGCTCTGTTATTTAGAAAACAAATTTCAATGCCTTATAACAAAATACTGTGAATACCCTCAAGACAAGTGTACAATACATTATTAAAAAAAGTTATAAACCTTTGTACTTAAACGGTACAATATTAACTAAATGATTAATCAAACGTTAAACGAACAGATTTAAAAAAAAAACAATAATATGTGTGAGAATACTTCGACTCTTTTTAGGCTTGTTCAATTTCTTTAATAGTAGGGTGTAATGTTACGAGATTTTTGCTTTCTGGAAATCTATCTTCATTAGAATTGATTCTACCGCTACACGCTCAAACTTCGGATGCCTTAAATATCTAAAGAAGCTTCAAAGTCGATCTAAAAATCTCATTTTCAATTCTTCAATTGACTCAGTTTTTGACAGTAGATCATATTTTCGAAGTGGTTACTGTAAAATAACGATTAGGTAAATATTGGCGATATCTAGTGGATGTTTTATCTTTTGCTAGCTGGTCTTCTCGATGCGCTTTTTCCCGCCTGGATTCAATCGTATTTTTATGCCACGAACTATGTGCTTTTAAAATATTTACAATCTTGTTATCGTCGCTATCAGTGTTCAAGTTTATATCGCTATAACTCCGACTCATATTCTCTGGCATTCCTTTTTCCAAATCTTCGTAGTTATCGGATTCGATTTCCTAAATTATTTTCTTTAGAACCTTTTTTTCTTCTAGTTTGTGAATTTATCTCTTCTTTGCTTGTTATTCGTTTTGTTAGTTTACTTTTTCTTCTGTTTTTTTCTTGTCGCTGTCGTTCTAAAATCTCTTCTGAAGTTAAAAGTTCTCCATACTAAGTTGCTTAAGCCGTATTTGTTTTTCTTTGGGCGGTGTTGGAGTAACTGAAGTTTCTACGTTCATCTTTAACCTATTTTTTTACGAAGAAAAGAATTTACGAAGAAATCAATTACATTTCGTTTAGCGGCACTTCTATTTGTTCATTTAATGGAAACGTTTTAACCAGAAGTCGTACCAACAAATCCTGAATGATGATATCCAACATGAAAAACATCAAGCCTAAAGAGTGCTTCATAAGTAGACTCCACATTTGGTAGTGATCTCTTAACTTTTTTCACATGGGGTATAAACTGAGTAACAAACTAAATAACAATCTAAAGAAGACAAATTCTTCCATACATCCTTTAGGAGTTGCTGAATATGTGGTCACCGGAAAATCTAAACTACCTCCGTTCATCTTAGTAATACTGCACTTCCTTGAAAAATTATATGAAGTGATAAATAATACTATTGGCGCTAATGCAGCAACTGATTGATATATTTTCACGACCTGTACCACGAATTCGTTGATAAGGCGCTTTATTTTTTTGACCAATGCACTTAATTTTGGAAGGATTCTTACAAAAGCCAGACTCGTTGCACTTTAAGAAAAGTTTGGGCATTTAATTGAGTGAATTTTAATTTAAAATTCGTTATAATTTATTTTAATGGTTGACTACATCAAATGAAGCTGCGGCTCTTTTATTTTGTAAACTTTGAGATTTCTTTAATAATAATCGAGGATGTCGATTTATAAAATTCTTATAGCAATCTGGACCGGGTTTGTTTTGCTTGAAGGGAGTTGCAATGTTTAAATCTTCACAATACTTTTAAACGAAAGGTAATAATTATTTTTCTTTATCCTTTGCATGCAAAGTCGGATTTGATACCAACGGACAATTTGTCGGACATTATACCAACCAGCGCCGAAGATTCACAGTAAGTTTTTTTTCTATTTATTTAGTTGAATGTAACGTTTCTTGGAACGTCATAGTCTGAAGCAGAACGTTAAGAATGGTGGTTTTTTTGACGTCGTTTAAGGCAGCTTTGACGTTTTCAGCCATGTAGATTCTGTCTGGTTCTTCTTCTTAGGGTGCCTGTCTGTTGCGAACGTTGGCGACCATCTTGATATGATGACTTTGTTGGTTGCTATACGAAATAGCTGTGTTGAGGTCTTTCTATACCATGCTCTTAGGTTAGCAAGCCAGGATATTCTTCTTCGTCCTGGGGCCCATTTTTCTTCAATTTTACCTTGCAAAATGCATTGAAGTAGCTCGTATCTGCCTTGATTTCTCATTATATGTCCAAAGTACTGCAACTTCACGATGTTGACCAAATCCGCAATTGTGTTCATCCTCCGCAGTACTTCTCCATTGGTAACTTTGCCTGTTCATGGTATCTTCAGGATCTTTTTGTATGACCATAGCTCAAAAGCCTGAAGTTTTGAGAGCCTTCAATGTCCACGTTTCTACTCCGTACAGAAGCACAGAGTACACATAACATTTAAGGAGCCTTATTTTTGATTTTAGGGTGAGGTCATGGCTCTTAAACACAGAACTCATAGTCAAGAATGCACTTTTTGCCTTTCCGATGCGCAATCTAATCTCTTGGGTATTGTCCCACGACTCATTAATTATAGTTCCCAAGTAGTTGTATTGTGAGACACGTTCAATTCTAATTTGGTTCACATACAGATTTGCTCAAGTTGTTTTCCTTGCTGATGATCATTAGCTTGGTTTTGCTGGTGTTTATATCCAGTCCATATTTTCTACTTGTTTCCGTTATTTTAATAATTAAGTTTTGCAGCCCTTCTATGGTATTGGAAAACACTATTGTATCATCTGCATACCGCAGGTTATTGAGCTTGACTCCATTTATTGAGATGCCTTCATCAATATCTTTTAGAGCCTCTTCAAAAATGTACTCCGAGTACAGATTGAATATCAGTGGTGAAATTATGCACCCCTGTCTCACTTCCCTTAAGATTTTGACCTGATCTGTATATTCTCCATTTATTCGGAGTACCGTTGATTGATTTCAATACAGGTTAGCTATTATTATTATATTATCTTCTAGTAGGATTTCGGGACCTTAATTTTCTTTAATGGTGGTCTCTTGTGTTGTTCTAAGGTCATGAAAAAGCTTCTCCAAGTATTCTTCCCATACTTTGTTTTTATCTTCTTTGGTTATGGCAAGATTGCCTTCATCATCTGTTATTTTTTAAGTCTTTTCCGTTAATCCCTGTCCTCTTCATCACTTCCATCATTTGTTCATGCCTGACTCTATCGAAAGCCTTCTTGTAGTCAATCAGACATGCAAAAACATTACAGCTGACATCTCTACATTTTTGAAACAATACCTGCACGCTAAATAAAGCTTCTCTCGTACCAACGGCGTTCACAAATCCAAACTGATTGGGCGCAATTTGTTCCTCTCAATTGGCCCATAATCTGCCTTCATTTACCTCTTTTACATACTATTTTGGTGTAACTGAAGATAAACTAAATAAATATCTCACAAAGGGTTTGCAGTTAAATCCAGTATTAAAAATATTCTATTCAATGAATTAAACCAAATTGTAATGAGAAACATTCAATATTTTAAGTATCTTGAAAGCAACAGTACTTAACAAAACAGCTGACGAAAACGAAAACGTTTCACCAAATATTTTATAGGTTAAGTTTTAGTGTTACGTGCGTTAAAATAACAGCTTTGGATTGTGAGTTCGTAGATTGCTGGCAGATGTCACTTAAGTATGGAATGGAGGTACAATGAAAAACCGGTTAAACAAAATCTCTAGTGCTTCTTGAACTGCCGAACAGAGTATTCTATTAAACAGTTAATAAAGTTTGTGGTTCCCTCTGTATATCTAACCACATTTTCTTAAATCAATCCAAAGACGGTCTTTAGATTTTTATATTTTTTTTCTTTTTGATCTTTTTTTACCTACTCTTTAATTTATGGCATATCGATTTGCAGCGAAATTATATTAGCTAGTGAGAAATAAACTTTGCAACCCTTTCTTATTATTTTTTGAGTTTTTGCCACTTCTGTTCATTCTGTATATAATTATAGTCTTTACTGCCTTAACATGCTGCTTTACTTTAATTTAGTTTGTGTTACTATTCTCTTTGCAGAACAAAATTTTACTATCATCGGTATCGAATAAAACCGGTATTGGTTGTTGGTTGTATACACACTGCCTAAATTAGTCGAGAATAATTATGTCTTAAAAAAATATATTTACCGATTTTTCCTTCAACAATTTGATAAGATATTTACGAAGAAACGTGGATTTATGTTCAAAATAAACTAAAACAAATAACAATAACATTTTATGTTTATTGCTTAAAGAAGGAAAAATCCAGCTATTCTAGAATTATATGTATTACGGATATTACGGAGCGATATTTATTGAACCTCAAGTGAATAACGGCAAGTAAGTTGTTTAAAAGTAATTGTTTATAATTGTTCATAATATATTGTTAACAAATAGTTTTTTTTTTTTTTTTTTTTTTTTTTTTGTACCGCATCAACCCCTAGGGTTATTAGCGGGTGGTATATCTTTATTTTAGAAAAGTTACATTTAGTATATTATTAAAATTTACATAACAGTTTTGTAAAATACAAACATTTTATGTTATGTTACAGTTTGTTATACAGTTTACAATTTTTGATAAAATTTATTGTATTGCTGATGTCTTCTTTTAGAGTTTCTTTCAAATTGTGTTTTAGTTTTGCTGTCGATCTTGCTGTTGAGTACACTGGACAGTCTATCATTATATGTTGCACTGAAAATGGTATTTGACAGATGTGGCAAATCGGCTGAGGGTCCTTGGAGATGATGTATCCATGTGTAAATTTTGTATGACCTAGCCGCAGTCTGTTAATAACTACTTGGTCATGTCTTTTAGCTGGGAGCGGTAGTAAAGCAGAAGTAACATCTGGTTTGATACTTTTTAATTTTGCTTCTGTTTGGTTCCATTTTACTTGCCAGATTTTGTTCATGTAAGTTTTTATTAATGTTTTTTGGTCTGAAATTGGTATGTTTTGCATAATAGGAATTGTCATGTTATTGATAGTTTCTGTTGCTGCTTTATCAGCTGCTTCATTACCCTTTATCCCAACATGGGATGGTACCCATAAAAATGTTATGTTTTTACCACATGTTTGGACATTGTATAGCATGTCTTTTATTAATGCTAAATTGGCATGAGTAGGATACATCTGCTTGACACCATTTAAGGCACTTAGAGAATCTGATATAATAAGAAAGTTTGTATCAATGCTGGTACATTGGTTCAGTGCGTTGAAGATTGCCTGCAGTTCTCCAGTATATATGCTACACTCCTTGGCTAGACGGGTGACAGAGGTGTTGTCTTCAAAAATAGCTGCAGCAGCTACACCATTACTGCTTTTAGAGGCATCAGTAAAAATTAGTTTGAAATCAGGGTATCTGGAGATGGTAGACCGGAATTGTTGTTGTATTTCAGAAGGATTGTGTGAATGTTTGGGATAGTTAAGTAAGGTAAAATCTACTTTTGGTATTTGAACTTTCCAGGGAGGAGACTGGCATCTGTTTGTAGAAGTGGCTCTCAATTGATGTATATCGAATTCAAATCGATTTATTCGTTCATTGAAAGGTAAGTTTCTAGGGCAATAATTTGAGTACAGATTTGGAGGGTTGCTTCTTATTAGGCTTGTTATAAACGGGTTTTCCTTTGCACTGAGATATTTAGTAGCACAACACATTGAAAAATATTGTCTTCTGAGAGTTAATGGCGGTTCTCCTGCTAGGACTTGAAGGCTGCTAATTGGCGTGGTTCTGAAAGCTCCGAAAACTATGCGTAATGCTGTGGATTGGATGATGTGCAGTTTGTTCATTTGAGTTTTAGTAGCAGTTTCGTAGCATATACATCCATAATCTAGTTTGCTTCTAATTAGAGCTTGATATAATCGCAGAAGAATAGTTGTGTCTGCGCCCCATTTGTGATTGGAAAGAACTTTTAGAAGATTTATTCTCTGTTGGCATGATTTAATTAGTTCATTTATGTGCGATGTCCATTTTAGTTGAGAGTCGAATGTCATTCCCAAAAATTTGATTTCATTGGTTGTTATAAGAGTATTTCCGTTAAGTTTTAAATTTAAGTGGTGTTGTGTTTTTCTTTTGTCAAATATTATTACTTTAGTTTTTTCGGTTGAAAATCTCAAGCCTATATCTAAAGACCACCCTTCTAATTTATTTAGTGTATTTTGTAATATTGATGCAGCTGATTTTAGGTTTTTACTTCTCATATATATTACAAGATCATCGGCGTAAAGGTTTGCTTTTACTGGAAGCATAAAATGGTTAGATACGTTGTTGATTGCTATTAAGAATAGCAGGGGGCTTAATACAGATCCTTGAGGGATACCATTTTCCAGTGATTTCTTAGTTGACATGACACCGTTTGTTTTAACTTTTATACTTCTGTTCTCCAGGAAGTTTTTGGCGAAGGCTAGGAATTTACCATCTATTTTCCAACTCTTCATTGTTTTTAAAATGTGATATGTCCACGTGGTGTCAAATGCTTTTGTGATGTCAAAGAAAATTGCTATTAATTTTTGTTTATGTATAAAAGCTTCGTGTATTTCAGATTCTAATGCTATAATGTTATCTATTGTAGACCGTTCTGATCGATACCCACTTTGAATGGATGTAAGGAGATTTTTCTTTTCTAAGTACCATTTTAATCTTTTGCTTAGAATTTTTTCCATTATTTTACAGATGCTACAGGTAAGAGATATTGGTCGATACGAAGAAGATAAGTTTTTTGGTTTATTGTCTTTTAAAAATGGTATTATAATTGCTTCGCGCCAGAGAGATGGAAATTTATGGGTCGAATAAATTTTGTTGAAGATCTCTACTAAAGTAACCTTCGCGCTTATAGGTAGTTTTTCGATGAAAATTGGTGGTATGTCATCAGGTCCAGGTGAGGTATTTTTGAGGTTATTAAGACTTTCATTTAATTCATCAAGTGTTATGGAAGTGTTTAGTGGATCAGCAGTATCTTCTATATTAATTTTTGATGCTTCTGTTCTTTCTTTGTGTTCTAAGAAATTTGGGTGGTACTGCTGATTGCTTGAATACAACTGATAGTGTTCTACTAAAATTTCTGAGATTTCGTGTTTGTCTGAAGTTGTTAGATCATTTGTAGTGATTGTGTCAATATGGTTAAATGTTTTTGAACCTTTTATTTTCCTTATTTTTTGCCATATATCCCTTATGGGCGTAGACGAGTCAATTGACGACACGTAATTGGTCCAGCTCTCTTTTTTTGCTTGTTTTATTAAAAATCTAGATCTGGCCCTTAAAGATCTAAAATTGTTTAAGTTATTAGGTGTGTTAAACTTTTTGTATATATTAAAAGCATGTTTTGTTTGCTTTAAAGCGGATGCGATTTCAGTGTTCCACCAAGGAAGAGGAGCTTTTGTGATATTTTTGGTTTTTCCTATAGAATCTCTGGCTGCGTCTAAAATTATACCATTGAAAGATGATAGAGTAGTGTCTATATTATCTGATATAACGAGATTTGGTATACGTATGCTTACTAAGTTCGAGTATTTTTCCCAATCGGCTGACTTTAATTTCCAAGTTTCATATGGTGTTGTACAGGTTTTTTCATCTTTGTCATGAGTAATTATTATCGGAAAATGATCACTGTCGTATAGGTGGTCCAATGTATTCCACTGTAAAAATGGAGCTAAAGTTGAATCACTGATAGATAAGTCTATGGAGGAAAAAGTGCCATTATGTGCATTGAATCTAGTAGGTGCTCCTGTGTTTAATAAAACTAGTTTTATGTTATTAATTGCTTCTAATAATATTCGTCCATTTTTATCTGTTCTTTGTGATCCCCATGCGATGTTGTGGCAGTTTGTGTCACCCAAAATTAATTTTGGAGATGGAATTTGTTTAATTACATTTTGAAGTTCTAATAGAGTAGTTTCGTCAGGATGTGGTAAATATACGTTGCATATGTTGATTTTAAAATGATGTATTACCGAAACTGCTACTGCTTCCAGATTTGTATTTAACGGAATTTCTTGGGATTGGATGGTTGAATGTACAAAAATTCCGACTCCACCACTGGATATTTGCTGTACTGCTCGATTTTTTGTATAGGGCATATAATTTTTTAGTTTTGCTTGATTGTTGGAAAGACGAGTTTCTTGAAGACATATTATTAGTGGTGACAGTTCATTGATTAGCATTTTAATGTTTTCAATGTGGCTATAATAGCCATTCAAGTTCCATTGAAGAATGAATATAATTGGACTATTGAGATAAATCGTAGTCGCTTTCTTCAGTGAGGGAAGATTCATTTGTTGGATTTATTTTCTTTATAATTCTTGTGATATTATTTTTCATGCGTCTATCATTTAATTTTGAGTGAACCATTTTTAATAAGGTGTATAAGCCGTCAAAATCTTCTGTATAGTTTTTAGCTGTGACTTCAGGAAATTTTGATCCTATTGCGTTTATCACGAAGTCGCATAATTCAGAGAAATTTAGCGTATATGAAGGAGATGCTGTCATTAAAATGTTTTCAATTGGTTTTAATGTGGCTTCGACATCTAAAGCCTTTTTCTTTTTTTTGTGTGCGGATTTTTTTGGAGTTATGAAAGTTTCGTTTAGGTTTTTAGTTTCTGAGATTTCAGGAGAGGTTGAAATTTGCCTTTTTGCTTGATTGGTTGTTTTACTATTATTGCTGTTAGCTTTAGTTGAAGGTATGCTGTGTACTATAAGCGAATCATTTGTCGTTGGGATATCTGCAGAAATAGGGTTGAAACAGTTGGTTGTATCATCTGAAATATTTGTTGCTGAATTATTCTGATTTATTTCCATGAGTTCGAGTTCTGCGGTATAAGGATCTTTAAGTGTTTCTGTACCAGTTGATGTTGATGTGCAGTTTTCTTCTTTGTGGCCAGTAGTATTACATCTAGAGCAATTTAAACCATCTAGGGATAGGAAAATTCTGTAAGGAGTGTTGTCATAGGTTATTAAGATTGTATTTGGAATTGGTTTGGTGATTATCGGAGAGACAAATATTTGCCGCCTAAAGCTTAAGACATGACTATACTCAGACTCGGGCATGCCAACTTTTAAAAACGTTAATTTGGATACTGCAGTTATTTCTAGTTGTTTCAGTTCTTCTTCTAAAATACTGTTCGGAATGCTGGGGCAGATGTTTGATATTACTAGTCTCCTTGCTGGCGTAATAAGTCTTCGAATTTCTATCTCATTGCCTTGGATGAGTACTGTTTTATGGTTGTTTAGTAAGGTATCTACTATGCTAGTATTGTTCAAGTAAATACAAACTCTGTTGTTAGCTATTCGTGATGCAAAGATAACATTTTTTGGTGTGAGTAGAGACCCTATGGCTACTATGTATTCATGTATTTTAATACCTTGGATAGCTGACAGAATAATGGCTTGTTCTTTTGAAGGAAAATTGAAGTTGCTTACTGCATTGGAGTATGTCGATGTTGATGATGTAGTAGATATACTAATATTTTCAGAATTATCCATTTTTAATTTTTGTTTTCTTCATTTGATAAAATTTTTCTAGAGCCGGTCTTGTATCGGCTAATTAGTTCGACTTGTGGAAGTTGCCAAAAAACCAGAGACTGGATTAATTGATGTTTAGTAAGAGCAGATTTTAATCGGCACTTTATCAACTAAACGCAGGGTTGGAATCTCGAATTAAACTTTAAAATGTGGAGAAACTTTAAAATGTGTAACCACACTTTGACAGTTATTTGACCAACAAATAGTTTATTTACTTAATTATCAGCTTTTTATAGTAAGTTTGGGAATAGACAGAAAAAGAAAATAGTTATGTTTAAGTTTCGTTTATCATTACTATCCAGTCTTATTTAAGCTTGTTTTAAGTAAAAATTGGATTCATTTCTTTTTCAGTGACTTTTTCTAAGCTTAAGACTCGTAAATACTGTTACCTTGTTAGTTTACGTAATGTCAATAACTATGTCAATTACTAAATGTTCTCTTTAAGTCCCCATCATAAATATGTAAACGTGTATCTTAATTCTTAAATTATTTGATCAACTTCTTCTTCTTCTAATGGCGCTACAACCCTTAGTGAATCTTGGCCTGCTTAACAATGTTCTTCCATTCTGCACTGACGTATACATTCCTTCGCCACTGCCTGATGTTCATGGTTTTAAGATCCCTCTCTACGTCGTCTATCCATCTTTTACGGGGCCTTCCTCTTGTTCTGTTTCCTTGTGGCTTCCATCTCTGGATTACTTTTACAGCTCGATTATCTGGCATTCTTTCTAGGTGACCAAGCCAGTTTAGTCTTTGTGACTTTACAAATCTGACAATATCTGCGCTCTGCATTAGTTAATCCAGCTCGTGGTTCATTTTAATGCTCTACGAACCATCGCTGCATTGGGTTGGTCCAAATATCTTCCTTAATATTTTGCGCTCAAATATTCTCAGTTGATTTTCATCAGTGGTTGAGAGGGTCCACGTTTCACATCCATATGTGACCACTGGTCTAATTACTGTTTTGTAGATTCTCAGCTTAGACTCACGATTCAGTAACTTACTTTTCATTAAGTCTTTGTATGCATAAAAGCACTTATTACCGCTAAGAATCCGTGCTTGTATTTCTTGACTGATGTTGTTGTTGTCATTTATTATTGAGCCTAGATAGGGAAAAGTGGAGGCATATTTGTAGGTATGGTTGTCTACCTTCAGATTCTCATGTTCATTCGATTTTGTGCACTCCATATATTTTGTTTTGCTTTCATTTATATATAGACCAAACGTAGCAGCTTCTCGTTTCAGTTCTATAACTTTTTCGCTTAATACTCTTTTGTTGTGACTTATTATGGCAACATCATCCGCATATGCGCATATTTGCATTGATCTTGTATTAATACAGCCGTTTATATCCAGTTTTCTAACAACAGCTTCTAAAGTTAGATTAAAAAGTGTTGTTGATAAGGCATCTCCTTGTCTAACTCCATTGTCAATATCAAAGGCCTGAGTCATATCTCCATCTATTCTCACCATAGCTTTGGAACCCTCCAGAGTCATTCGTATAAGTTTAACCAACTTATTGGGTATCCCTAACATAGATAGTTGATTTAATCAACTACCTTATAATAAATATTGTATCTTGTTGTTGATCTGACAGAATCTGTCTGTCGCCTCAACACTAAGATTTTTGGATGGCTTTTTTTGTAAAGTCATTTAATATGCTGTCTTTTGGATGCTTTTTTTAAAACTTTCAAAGTTTTTTAACTTTTGAAGAAATTTTATATTTTGTTCACAATGAGATCCCTGTTATAGTCCAGGATTTGACGGTTCTCTGCTAAGAATATTTTCATATTCATAGCTTTGCTTGAAATTTTGACAGTAGTTAAAAAATAGGTTAAAGATCAAAATCTACCATATGGCAATATGTGCTTTTCCCCTGTGGGTGGTAATACCCCCACTCAGAAGTAAAAAACTTTTATCAAAAAAACTGTGATCGCCGCTAGACTTGTGAATTTAAAGACAAACATGTTCTTTAGAGTTATTTCAAACAGTAATTATTTGTTTGAGTTATTAGTGACTAAAATTTTACAAATCACACGTCAAAAAACCATGTTTTGAAATGGATTTTGTATATATAAAAACCTACGTTTCCTAATGATATACGTTTGAAAATAAAATAAAATTTATAAAACAAAAGATTCGTTGTTTTTATTATCAAAAACTTAATATTAACAAAGTTATAGCTGATCCAAAGTAGACTTTTATTCATAGAATACAAAAATACAAACATATGATGCTGAATAACCAGAAAAGTTTTTTATGGAAAACTTATGAAAACTTTTTTAAAGATCTTACAAAAATCCACTTTAAATGACTACTTGTAAAAGTGACTATAGTTATAACTAGAGTTATAACTAAATAAAATTATAAAGGTATAAAGTAATTTGCGTGAAAATTAAGGTAAATGAATAAAATAAGTAAATAAGTAAAATAAAGTCCGCTTATACTTTTTGTGACGCAAGAAAAGTAACAAACT
This sequence comes from Diabrotica undecimpunctata, assembly GCF_040954645.1. Lineage (NCBI taxonomy): Eukaryota > Metazoa > Arthropoda > Insecta > Coleoptera > Chrysomelidae > Diabrotica > Diabrotica undecimpunctata. The sequence continues at coordinate 21,698,564 of NC_092804.1, read as the reverse complement.
CACACCCGCCAAAATCACCCTGCTTGAAACAATTCGTTTGTCATTTACAACTTACTTCATTTATATACAAACATTACATTAGTAATATTAGTAATGACTTTAAAGGTTTAGTTTTGAAAAAACTTTGAAAAAAAGGGCTTGAAGATGGAGCTGAATGTATGCGAATACAACCTTTAAGCAATCATTTCTCGTTTAATATCTTTAATAAAAAAAGCTGTCTTTTGTATTATAACATTTTTTTCTGTATATTTTTTAGTTCTTTAGCTATTTTGAAACAAAAAGGGAATTTTTGAGAAATTCGACAATAGCTCGACAAAATAACGAATAGTTTCAGCCAGGGTGGTTTAGGCTGGGGTGAGTTTGTTACTTTCTGCGTTACAAAAAATATAAGCAGACTTTATTTTAGTTATGACTTTAAACTTTTTGTTAGATATTTAAAAAAAAATTGTAATAAGTTTTCCATAAAAAGCTTATCGTTTTCCGGCTATTCAAAATCATTGGTTTGGATCTTTGTATTCGATGAATAAAAGTCTCTTTTTAAATAGCTATAACTTTAATAATATTAAGTTTACGGTGATATTAAAAACCGAATCTCTTTATTTTATAAGCTTCATTTTATATCCAAACAGTTTTCCCAATAAAATCTAAACTTTTGGAGTTATTCGTAAAAAAACGAATTAATTAAAAAACATGCTTTTATAACATGTGATTTGTAAACTTTCAGTCTCTACAGAACACTTTTGTCTTAAAATTCACAATTCTAGCGACTACCATGGTTTGTTTTAATAAAAGTTATCTACCCCCGATTTGGGATAGTACCCACCTCCAGAGAAAAAGTACGTGTTACCATAAAGAAGGTTTTAATTTTTGAAACTATTTTTTAACTGCTGTCAAAATTTCAAGCAAACAAATTTTACTGTAAAATTTTTAGTAAAAGCGTTCAGCTTCTTTAGCTATTTTGAAAGCGAAAATATATAGAGAAATCATGGTTTGGTATACAAGACAGTTCGTTCCCACAATAATTTTGTTTTTCAGTGTAATCAAATATAAACCATTCTTTTATATTCCTATTAGATCTACAAAGAGTAAACTATCATTATCGCTTTTATCTCAACTTTATCTTTTTTCTGATAACCCACTTTTTCGTTGATAATATTTACCTTACACTTCCTTTGTCGAAAAGTTTCATTTACTTATTTGCTTGTTACACAATTAAAAGGTGTGTATAAATGCTTTGATTTCCTTTTGCCTTAGAAGAAAATATCTAGGCAAGAGACGTCCTTAAGGTATGTTGCAAGCATAATTTCTCTGTGTCATATTCACATCACACACGACCACAAACGAGAACATCTAAAACCTTTTTGTAATAAAAATAAAATAGATATGTACATTTCTGCATCTTGGCTTCATTAGAGCTAACTCATGGCAAGCTTTGTATAGTTTAATAGTGAGAACTGATCACAATTGTTAAATTAATACTATTTTAATTGAGCATCTACGTTGGAAGTTGTGAAAATTAATGTTTAAAATAACTTAACGAACCATTTTGTTTTTGTTTTGCTGAAAACAAAATTCTCGGTTTTTTTTTTAATTTGGTTCACTCAGCTTGGAAATTTTTTAATTCAATCAGTGTTGAAAACACAATTTATTTATTCATAATACGCTGTATAACGGGTTACATCAAAAAAGGGATAATAAAATTAATATTTACACATTATGGACTACCTAAGTCTGACGTCAAAATGGGCGTTGCTTAGAAAACCTTTCCAAACACTTCTATTTTGTTTGTACGTGTCCCATCAGAGTCGGAAATATTGGTTTTTTAATTGTTTGAAAAATAAATACGGACTTTTGGTTATGAATATTAAATGTGTGCGATTGATATTATTTGTTTTTCTTGAATTTGTAAGGTAAAAATATTAAGTTATTAAGATATTTAGTCATAATGTTCATATTTTAAGTTTATGTTATTGTTTGATTAAAACTTTGATTATTGCCGTAATGAGTGTTTAAAAAATGTTTTTTGAATGTTGTAATAGTTTTTAAGTTTATTTTTCAGGTCTGGTCATACAGTGGCTAAAGATATCCAGTATTATAGATTTTTTTAGTAATGACAACAAAACTACTAATAACTAGGAACTTTAAATGCGAGAAAACTAATATATTTAGTCTTTTGATAAAATCACTAGCACTTAAATACGAATAAAAGATTAATTTAGATATTTTTCAACTTCGTAAATAAATTCCATGATTTATTGATTAATTTTAAAATAACCGCGATAAAAACAACAACTAAATAACTTGAAATACAGTAAAAAATAATTAAAGTTTTAATCAAATAATAACATTACCGTAAAACATGAACATTAAGAGTAAATATTACTTTGATATTCTTACCTTACAAATTTACGAACAGCAAATAATACCAATTGCACAGAATGAATGTTCATAACCAAAAATCCTTGTTCATTCTTCAAACAATTAAAAAAACCAATATTTCCAACTTCTTATAAAACAAATACACACGAATTAGAAGTGTTTGGAAATATTTGTAAAATCACCGTCCATTGTGACGTCAGAGCTTAAGTAGTACATTGAAATTATTTGAGTTACAAACATACGTCCAGTTTTTTATATATTCTGTTGACTCTGTAGTTACCATTACAGAGTATTAAGGATCGCTTGTGTATGCTCTGCTATGCTACTATGCTAAAATCGAGGGAAGTTTACCCCATCTAGAGAGGGAGTCACCGCATGTTTCGTAGTTTATTCTATTCGATTAAGGGTTGCCTAAGTCTTACAAGGACGTTCAAATTCATCAGATTTGTCTATAATGTTTAGTAGCCAATTAGTAGTGCTGATTTTTTTTAGTGTCCCACTCTTCTCTCCATCGGACATTTGATGATTTTGACATCGGAGTCAAAATTGGATTTATGTAGCGTTTGAGCGGATTTCAGCGGAGGTAACCTCTATCGGAGGCTGTTTCCAAGAATATCGTGAATGTCGATTATCCATAATTGTGTTGTATTCTTTAATCAATGCATATTCGCGGCGTAGGTTAGGTGGAGCTATGTTACTAAGTGTGTACGGTTTAAGTAAGTCTCGACCAGGTGGGTATGTCTGCTGTTCAATTACACCGGTGGATATAATTCTGTCACAGGATATATAAGGCCAAGGGCGGAGGATCTTAAAGTTGATGCTATGGACACCCACGTAGTGCCGCAGAGTTTATGTACATATTATGTTGTTACGTGTTTTTAGTTTTGCTGATTTTTTCGTCAGGTGTTCTCTGAATGTGAGCATTCTGTCTAGAGTAGTATTTCGGGTTCTTTGTCTTTGAATTACTTGTTATTAAGACATAGTACTAGTATTTTTTTCTATTTGTTAGCCTATCGTTGGGATGACAAGTTAATACTTCAGTTTTGTAGTACTTGGTTATAATCTGTTTGCTCATATTCTTCCTCGTTACTAACTGGAAGGTTCTGTTTGTCAGAATGTTATCGATGAGGTTGATGATCTTCCTGCAGGAGATAATATGGACCAGTTTATGTATTAATTCCGGTCTCCAAATCGTATCGTATGCTGCTGTTAGATCTACGAATGCTTCAACTGTTTTTTTTTTTGAAAACTATCTTTCTAAAATGTTGTTAGGGAGACTTTGTCCGTACAGCGATGAAGGCGGAAGCCCACATTTTCAAGTATCCTGTTACTAATTCTGTTGATGAGAAACTGTTCTAATAGTTTATATACTATGCTGAGTAAAACTATAGAGCGGTAGTTTTTTGGCTTATCATTTGGTTTGCTCGGTTTTGAAATTGCAATGATCTTTATTCGCTTAAGTGAGAAAAGAATGTTGCCTTAATGAATTTTATCGTGTATTATTATTTATGGATGCTACCAAGCCCAGGTGCTTTAACTGATTTTACTTTTGTCAGTGCATTTCTAATATTACTTTGCTTAAGTCCATATAGACAAATTTTTCAAAGTTAATATCTCCTCCGTTTACAACGATAATATTTTAAAAAAACTTTTGTACACAAAAAGTATTTAACGTTCTTTCAGGAATTTACATCAAGTTCGAATTTCTGAATACACGGTGCCCACAAATGATAATCCCCATAAATAAATATCATGTAAGTAGTTTCCGATATAGAGATAGTGTAAGCTTATCGTAAAACACCCTGTACGTAGTACAAAAATTCCTACCACACTTTATTAAAACCTGAATTAAACTTGCTGTTACAGCTTTCTTTCTATTTAATAATTTTCATTAAAAATTTTCCATTTGTTAATAATAATCAATAAGCGACAAAATTTCAACAATAAATTGCCAAATAAATAAATAAAAAAGATAATCAACTTTTAAACCTTTTTACCTCGTATAACATTGCAAAACCTTGAAAAACAAAGTTTGTTCCACTCTGTGCTTAACCCTGTATATTTGAAAATATTTTCAAAGTATGTTCCCCTATTTCCTTGTTGTTGGTATTTCTTTATTATTTGTTTAACTATAAATATGTGATCCTGTATGCTTCTTCCTTTTCGAAATCCACTTGAAATTCTTCTAATGTGTTGTCAATATTTAGCTCTTTCCATTTGTCAAGTATATTGTTGTGTTACCCCTAATTGCGATCCTGTATTAATTAAAATTTGTGAAATTTGGAACTTAGTGAGCTTTTTGGAATTCAAATAAAGTTGGTTAAACGACGTTTGATTAACTTATCTCTGAACTCACCGAAAAACGTAACAATATTTTCATATATTTTTAGTGCAATGCTGTGAATTCTCTGTAATTCTTGCAGTCTTTTTCCTCCCCTTTTTAAAAATAAATTTTATCGATATCATCCGACAATATTTTGGAAACTGTTTGATGATTTCTGCTATTACTTTGTGGCTACCCAGTGCTCTCCCGTTTTGTAACTCTGCTTTCTTTAGTTCCTCGATTCTTATATATTTCTTTCTCATTATTTTCTTCTACTAGTTCGTCTCTTTTGTTCGCTATTTGTACACAAATAGATTCTAACAGACCTTGGAAATATTATTTTCATCATTTCATTATTCCATATTTTTGCCTTTTAGTATCTTGCTTTCTTTATCTTTTCTATTATTTGTTTGATGTGTTTTGGTCTTTTTTCTTAGTGATTTAAAAACTTTCCTTTGTACTTTTGTTAACTCTCAACTGTTTTATTGTTTAAATAGCTTTTCCATGCTGGGTTCTTGTTTAGTTTGCTGGTTCATTTCTTCATTCCACCAGACTGTTTGTTTCCGATGACTGTTTTTCTTGCCCGTCTGTTTTTTTTCTAATTTAACCTTTTAATTGTATTTGTGAACAGTTGTGTGGCTGCTGTTTTATACTTTATAGAATATAAAAATGGTAGTTTTATATTCAAATATATTTTGTACTTTTTTTTATATTTTTTCTTATTTTTGTTACTATTTTTAAAATATAATTCAGTTTTTACATATTATTGTAATTAAAATTAATGATATTTTTTTTTCATTACAGATATTTTATTTCCCAAGCAGCAAATTTAAATTTAAGATGATTAAAGTGTATAGATGGGGCCCAAATTTTCCAAGCTTCGGCCACATATCCATGAAACTCTCAGACGGCACTTACGTCAGCTTCTGGCCATCGAATCCTCTTTCAATTGGAAACTCTAGGGACAACGAAAGGTGCACATACGAGAGCGATTCCTACGACGAAAAACGACCAGCTGACGAAATCCTCGAAATTCCAGCTGATGCAGACACGCAGGATAGAATTAAAAGATTCTGGAAGGACTACTTGGTAAAATACAAGTATTCGTATCATTTGCTAACAAACAACTGTGCTACTATTGTAAAGAGAGCTTTCAAGCACGGATGGCCCACGCAGGTTGATTATAACAGTTTTCAGATGATCGATACACCGAACTATGTGTTTTACTGGGCTACCCAAAAATGGGGGAAACACTTCGTCGTTCAATTCATGGAAGAATTTTGTAATTTAATCAGAAATATGTCAATGCTATGTATAGTTTATAAGTTACTGTTAGAACCAAAACCAAAACCAAAACAGATACAACAAGGTAAAGAGATACATTAATTGTAAATTAAAAAATCAATATAATATAATAAAAAACTAATTTTTCTACTTAAATTGTATTATTTGGTCATTTTTTTTTTAATTTTTGGCCCATTAATAAATTGGACGCCTTCGAAATGTGGACGTTGCGAAGAATGTTTCGCATACCATGAACAGATAGGGTGAGAAACGAGGAAGTGTTAAGAAAGGCAAATACTGAAAGAGAACTACTCAATTTGATTAAGGTACGAAAAATTGGATACCTCGGCCATATTCTGAGGAGAAAAAAATACGCAATCGCTCAACTAATCATCCAGGGAAAGATTGAAGACAAGAGAGGAGTAGGTCGCAAACACATGTCGTGGCTACGAAACATAAAGAACTGGACAGGCATAAATAACACTGGCGATCTTTTGCATGCCGCAAAAGACAGACGTCTGGCCTCAAGATAATTCGTCAACGCACTATAGGTGCACGGCACTATAAGAAGAAGAAGGTCATTTTATTTTTTTATTATTATTCTTTTTGCTTTGTTTGGCCTACCGTTGTGTCAAATATCTTCATCGCGTCCTTCAGTGATTTTTATTTTTCACATGGTTTACATTGTCATTCTATCAATCTCTGAAGTAATATTTTCTTAAATGAATTCTTTCTTTTCAAACAGTATTTTTAACCACGCTTTGGATAAATTAAATCATCATCCTCGTATTTCGCGATGCCTCGATCTTCGATTAATCATCATCATTCTCTTTGACTTTAGCCCTATTCTGAGTCGAATTTCCTAACTTCTAGGAGTTTCTATCTCCATGTTAAACATGCCCGTAACGAACGGGCTACGTTAAGAACGTTCGTACTTCGAACGGAAGTAACTATCGTTACTTCCGTTCTCTCATTTTGGCATAAAGTTTTTACTTGGTGCTTGGTTTTTACTTCAAAATGATGGCCCATGTGTATCGATATACAAAAGGTTTTTTTACTGAAAAAAAATGCGTACAAGATCATAGCCAAATTATACAAATTGATTTATGTGATGGTATATTGAGCGTTTCTCTGGTGTAAATGTTTCTCCCTCTGTAAGCGTAGCAACACCTATAGCGTCCAGATAACTTGTTCAGGCAAACGCATTCTTTTTGATGTACTGACGATCGACCAATTCACAAAAGTCAATGGATTACCTAATTTGTCTGTGGCAACGATAATTCTTGCAGATCAGATCAAAATAATGTGACACTACTAGGCAATCTTAGATCACTACGATTGCTGCACGTATCCTTATTTTTATTGGGACTATCTGTTTACGGTGGGATCGATCCTTATCAGTAGATCAGATCTTAAAACAAACGAACATTGGTATTATAATCTTTTCGTCAGCTTTAAGATTCTTATTTTCGGTTAGTATAGATTCTTTGTATATATATATAAAAAAAAATTATTACGTATAATTCTTAAAATTGGTAAATATGGTGACAAATTTCAAAACCATGGTTCGGTAGCTTCTCCAGTCATTGAGGTATCTGGCCTTCAGGTGCTTAAAATTAATGAACCACTGCAAGGTGGAATTGTCTGTTCTTATCAACAATCTTTTGCCATAGAGAAACGTATGGTAGTGTTCTACTATTTTTTCGATCGACAAGAACATTTTGGTTTTCCCAGATTCTTTCTGCTTATCCCAAAGTTCATAAAACAGGATTGGAGCCGTTGTGTGGTAAAGGCAAGCTGTCAATTTGGTGTCCAGTCAAATAACAGCTTCCTCTCAGTCAGGTTATGGAGAGAAGTGACCAAAGGCCAAGGAAACTGCGGAAGTGTTCGTCGAAATTCCTTCCGATAGTCATGATGTCGTCGAGGCATATCAGATAGGTTTTCCATGTGAATCTCCTAAATACTATTAGTTCCACTAATCGTTCAAACGTGGCAGGTGCGTTACACAATCCGAATGGTATTACTTTGAATTGGTAGAGCCCATTTTCAGCAGAAAATCCTTCTACCTTCTCTATATCTTTTGGATGAACTGCAACTTGTCAATAGTCATCTTTGAGATCCACTGTGAAAAACCATTTCAATCCAGCCAAGGCGCTAAGAGACATCTTTAAGAGCAACATTCCGATAGCTATGAAACGGAAGACATTTGACCAATGCGTTCTTCCTATTATGACATACGGAGCAGAAACTCTCACGCTCACAAAAACAACAGCATTAAAAATGCGAGTGGCACAGATGCGCATGGAAAGATCAATTCTCGGCGTGACAAAAAAAGACAAAATAAGGAATCAAGACTTAAGGAAAAAAAACAGGTATCAGTGATGTCGTCGAACGTATAGCTGAAATGGAATTGGGCAGGTCACATAGCGAGACTGAAAGACACAAGATGGACCAGAAAACTAATTGACTGGCGTCCACGAGAAGACAAACGCAGCACAGGACGATCACCAACACGCTGGATGGACGACATTAGACGAATATCCAAAAATGACAACAAGAAGCACAGAACCGTAAAGAGTGGCGAAAAATGGGAGAGACCTATGTCCAGCAGTGGACAAAAGAGGTTGCATGATGATGATGATGAAGGCGCTAAGGGAATTATCAATTCGGGGAAGTGGGTAGCTATCTTTATTGGTGATTCTATTCAATCTTCTGTAGTCGATACAGAATTTCATGGAGCCATCATTTTTAGTCACCAATAGCACTGGAAAATAGCAGGCGCTACTCGACTACTCGATAACATTCTCTTTATTCATATCTTCAAGACTGGTAAAAGTTTCTTTTTCTTTTGCAAATAGGAGACATCTTGGTGCCTGCCTTGTGAAATTTGAGTTGTCAGTGTTTATTCGATGTTGGACTGTCAGTATTTCCAGTTATTTTTCCTCTGAAAAAGATGTTTCCTTCGTTTTTAATAAACTCTTCTGCTTTTTGGTATTCATCTTCTGATAGATGGCTCCTTTTTTTACTGGGCCCTTTTTAAAGGTTAAAAAGTTAACAGGTTTTAAAGGTTTAAAGGTTATCTAGTTGTCATTTGGGTTGGCCACTCTTACTAGAACGGTCTTTTTCTCTCCATCTACCAATCATCTAGCCACCTTCATGACCCAGCTCTTCTGGTTCTAATAACATGGGTCCCAAGCCACCAGATTCATAAATTTTTGCTATTTAGATCTTTTCAGGTTCTAAAAAAGCACATGAATAAATATCCTTAAAAATAATAAAGGAGATATCATTACTGATATAAAGGAAATATTGTGTCCCTGGACCAATTACATCCAAAAGCCATTTAATGATAAAAGAGAAGAAATATCATTAGAAAGTACACAGGACAACTAATTTGGCCGCCTTTGAATTTTGGTGTTACAGAAAAATCCTACGAATATCATGGACGTAAAGTATGTCAAACGCAGAAATTACTAGAAGAATAGGAAATAAAGCTTAAATAATATTTACTATCAAACGAAGAAAACTTGAGTACTTAAGCCTTGATGAGAGGGCAAAAATACTTATTGTTGCAGCTTATTATACAAGGCAAAATTCGAGGAAAGCGAAATGTGGAGAGACGAAGAATATAGTGGCTTAAGCATTTGAGGGAATGGTTTGAATGCAGTAGTGTTTGAAGATTGAACTTATAGAAGAAGAAGATTTTTTCATTGCTAGAGGAGGTCTTCGTGTCTTCTGCCACTAACATCTTTAGTTTATTTAGTTTATTTTGCTGATATCTGGAGGCTGGTAGTAGAATTTCTTCATTGCCGACAACGAAGGTCCTGTTTCTGAAATCTACAATAAACCTATGTTCGGATATGATATCAACGCCCAGTATGAACTCATTTACGATGTAGTTTATTAGGATCACTATTTCTATCTCGACGTGTCACAGTTCAACTTTTACACGTCCACATTGTCATTCGCATAATTCTATGAGAACAAATTTGTACCATAAAAATATCAAAAGTCATTCAGCTGTCCCAGAGCGTCATGTTCATTTAATATTTGCCACACCATACTATATCAGATCAGACAGAATTAAGAACGAGTTGGTAAATTTATTATTAAAGAAGTTTTAATAATATTTGTAATGCTATTATTGATACGCTTTCCAAAAAAGAATAAATTCAATATAAGTATAATAAATGTAAGTTTTATTTTTAACAATATACGTGAAAAAATATTTTTAAAAGTTCTGGGTCGCAAGAAATATTCAACTCATACGAGGTTAAACACAATATAATGCATTTATCGATACTTGTAAAATTTTCCAAAAACAAGTCTCAGAATCACGCGTAATAGTTCTCACGTTAAGAAAAGTTACAAGTGTATTTACATTCAACAAGATCTCGGAAAACTACCCCCAAGTCGCACTAGAGGGTATGCGTATCATTATCGACGAAATAGTGCAAACGACTGCCGTTGTACGGCTCTGAATTCGCCGCCCTTTTGAAGTCCGATACTCAGTTAAAATCTAACTTTCATCTAGACTTCAGTAACTCGCGAATTTTTTCCAAATCGTTGGTGAAAAGTTCAGTGATTTTTTCAAATTCGCTCCGCATTATTCACAGTAAGTAAATAGGCAAATTTTTAAACGTTTTGTAAGGTGTGTTGCAGATATTTTAGGTGTATTAATCTATTTTGTTTTCTTACACGTTGGACGTGGAGTACAATGTGACACGAACAAGCGGAAAGTGAAATTTTCAAAGCAATGAGATTATGAAATAAATAAAAATGCTTGTTCTGATTAAATTATAAAAAATTCACTCCGATTACTAAAATCTACTCATAGAAAAAAAAAAATAGTTTGTAGATACAAATTATAAAGTAACTAATAAAAATAGATATTTATATAAATTAATCGTGTTCTATATTTAAATGTAATAGTTTGATTGTAGTAGCAGTTTTTTTAAAAAGTAATAATATTTTAATATAAACAGCAAAATTCACAAACGGCCTAAATTTTTTAAAAAATGTACGATCATCTTTTTTCGAATTAAATATTGTTTTATATTTCGAAATATTTTTGATTTTTCCATACTTCAGATTTCAACTTAAGCAGTGGTAATCTTAATCCCAATGGTCACATCTTCGACATCTTTGCCGCTGAAAATGGTCATTCACCTATGACTTATATAAACTCTGAGCATGCGTACATTCTCCAAAATATAAAAATTAAATCTTGGTGAAATATATTTTCTTTTTTGCGTTCTTCTTTACTATGTTTTGGCATTTGTGCTTTGATTGTGATGAATTATCAACAAGTTGGTTACATGTTTTTGGTTCTTGGTGTTTTGGTAAACATTTGTTTAAAAATATGGCAATCTTTCGTTCCTGATTAATTGTTATTCGTCCATATTTTTACTTAAACCTTTTCTACTGTTTTATTGCAAGAAATTAATTATCATTCCAAAATTTTATTTGTACATCTGATCTTGTTTTCGCATAATCTTTTTCGCCAGTTCAGGGTTTCAGTTTTTGCAGTTTGTTTCCATATCAAAGTTTCAATTCCAAGGGGCGACCTACAGGTATTCTTCTGCTTTTCTGTTTGTTATTTAGTACTTTTTCCTTCCTTTTCTTCTTTTAGTGCCGACTCCATGAATGAAGGTTGGCTATAAACATTACAGATTCGCCTTTATCTTCTGCTTTTTTTTTTAATCGTTTGTGTATTTAATCGGGTTCAGTCGCAAATGGTTTTCAGTCAGGATATTTGTGGTGTACCACAAAGGACCAATTTTTCCTTCTATTTTGCCCTTTATAATCAGCTACAACAACTTGTACGTGCCCCAAATATGTTGTCTTTCTTCTTTTAATGGTGGTCAAAAGTTCTTTGTCTCTTTCCATTCTGTGTTTTCAACATTCTTCTAAATAGCCACCTATCCAAAGCTGACGGCTTTCTCATTAAGTTAACATTAACAGTCCCAGCTTCGGCATCATAATGAAGAATAGAGTGGATGTAACATTTTACCATACGATATCGAATTTGGAGATTGAGACTTTGGTCACTTAGAAATTTCCTCATCTTAACAAATGCTGCTCTTGATTGTTCTATTGATGGATTTAGATCGTCAGTAATCCAGACTCATAAGTACTACATTTTGTCCACTTATTTAATATCTTCATTTTTTATCTGGATCCTTGTTATGACTTTACCCGTTTTACTGATAACCATGGTTTTTGTTTTCTTTATTTTTATTGTTAAACCAAACTCCTCAGTATCACAAATAGTGTTTACTAGCGTCTGCAGGTCTTTCTCATTTTCAGCGATAATGACTATTATGTTAACGAATAGTTTATATTAACGAATGTTATTTATATTTTCACCATTTATCTTGATCTCTTCTGAATAGTCTTCATGTGCTTGTGTAGATAACTCTTTGGAGTATAAATTAAATAGTAAAGGTAAAAGTACACAGCCTTGTCCTACACCCCTACTTATCTGTTGCGCATCCGAGCTATTTCCATCTAATGTTACCATAGCCTGTTGGTTCCAATCTTCTTCTTCTTCTTCTTCTTCTTAAGGTGCCTTCTCCATTACTAAAGGTTGGCCATAACTACAGCAAATTGCTCTCTATCTTGAGCTGTTCTTAGTATCGAATGTGTGTCCATGCCTGTCCAGTCTCTTACATTCTTCAACCAGGAGTTGGTTGAATTGTTGGTTGGTTCCAATAGAGATTTCTAACTAGGATTATATCATTTTTGTAGAGTCCTTTTCGCTTTATACATTCCATGAGAATGTTATGTTTAACTTTTGTCGAAAGCTTTCTCTAGTTAATAAATGCGACGAAAAGATCTTTTTGTTGGTTTCGACATTTTTGTGTCGTGAAACAATACAGAGCTTCTACTGTTCCAAAGTCATTACGAAAGACAAACTGTCTATTACTCATATCCGTTTCACACTTTCTGAATATTCTTGCATGTATAACCTTTAAAAATGTTTTCAATAGTTGTCACAATAAGCTGATTAATATATAATCATTACAGTTTTTGGGATTCTTGGTTTTTGGTAGCGAATCAAAGGTCGATAGTAGCTATTCTATAGGTATCTAAAAAACTTGGAAAAAGACAGTACTGGAGAAAGGGAAATAAACGGAAAAATCCTGGGTTAAAATCAAAGCACTAGCCAGAAATACTGCTATTTACTTTTCTGTTGGTGAAATATTGGTAGAAACTTCCGTTATGGAGTTTGAGGAGGTGCTGGTCTTTCTTTTTTTGTATTTTAAAATTGAATTCATTGGTTTCTGTACTTTGTTTTTCTTCGTCTATCTAGCATTATGTATTAATTTCTTTATTTAATTGCAGTTTTTCTTTAACTATAGTCTTTTATAGTTTAATTATTTAATTTTTATTTGTTGTATAATGATATTCAGATTTTTCTCTTTCTTGTTTTTCATGGACCAAACATTGTATAACGCTTTTTGGCTCCTAGCTTAGATTTCGTTGAAAAGCGCTTGTTTTATTGGACAAGTATTGCTTCAAGTAATATTGACGTTTGGGGAAACATATTGTCTTTTCCTCACATATATTACAATATATTCCGAGAGCGATCGGACTAGGTATAAATTTTAGACTAAAACCTGATATTTTAATTTAACTGAATGTTAGTTTTTTCAAAATGTACTTGTGATCAAAAAGTTAATATTTAGACACCTATTAGGATAACTACTAGGATTTAATCATTAATTGGAATAACCCCGTCACATTTTTATTTAGCTCTGAAAATGATTTTCAACATTGTCTAGGATTTGACATACTTGAATTTCTAAAAAGCAGGAAATTAATATTTTGAGCCAGAAAAATATATAGTAACTGTGAAAAACAGTTTAAATTAAATCATTTTTGGACATAAGCCTCTCCCAACTACGTCCATCGATCTACATCCTGAGCAACATACTTTCAATTTATTCTGGCTATTTTTTTTATGTTGTCTACCCATCTTATCTGTGGTCTTCTGCTTGATCGTCTTCCTTTGTAGGATCTTCGGTGTTATATTGTGGCGTTCCAACGTTGTTTGTTTTGTCTATCAATGTAGCTCGTGAAGCTCCAATTAAGTTTTGCAATTTTTGTTAAGATATTCTCAACTTTTGTTTTTAACCTTACGTTGTCGATCCTCTTTTTCATCTGATAGTTGTATACCTAGCAATGCCCTTTCCATTGCCCCTTCTGTTGTGACTACCTTGTGTCTATTTGCCTTAGTTATGGTCCAGATTAACAGCCATTTTGTAGCTCTGAAGTATCCAACTTAGTTTTACATATCCTGCCCATGCCAGTCTTTTGCCCCTGCTCTTTTTGTGATTCTTCTTCTTCAAGTGCCATCTCCTCGGCGGAGGTCGGCAATCATCATAACTATTCGGACTTTTTAGACGGCTGCTCTGAAAAGTTTATTTGATGTACATCCGTACCACTCTCTCAGGTTGCGCAGCCATGACATTCTACTCCTCCCTATGCTTCTCTTTCCTTGGATCTTTCCCTGCATAATCAGTTGGAGAAAAGTGTATTTCTCTCCACGTGTAATATGTCCGAGATATTCCAATTTTGTTGTTTTAATTATATTTAAAATTTCTATTTCTTTATTCATCCTTCTCAGAACCTCTTTGTTTGTGACGTGTTATGTCCACGATATTTTCAGAATTCTTCTATACACCCACAATGATTTTTTGTGATTACCCTTCATTAAATGTAGATGCTATGTCGTACATAGAAATCTTCTGAAATTGTTTTTTCCTCAAGAATCTGTCACACTGTATGCTGAATGCTTCCTCCAGGAGCTTTTTCCGACAGGTTCAACATGTATATAATTGGATCTACAATAATCATAACTATCAAGGGAGATGTGATTCCCATGATTATCCATGATCAATAAGATGGAATCTTCCTTTGTTGGTTTTGCGTTGTCTTTAAAATATGTATCCACTGCATGAAGAGGTCTTCAGTTGATCAGCCATTATGGGAGAATTTGTAGATGGTTCTAGCTGATCCACCTTTCTCTAACTGAGATAACATCATCGGCCATGATTTATAATACCTTTATATGGGCGATTTGTATGCACCTGAAGCACTTAAAGTGCAGACTATCGTAATGTTTCTGCCTCTTTTCAACTTGTGACAGAGCCCACCTGATGTTGGCCCTTAGCTACTAAAACCTTTCTAGGTTTTTGGACTGTAGATATACTGGTTTCATCCATGTGAAATATTCTAGTAGACTTAAAAGAATGTTTCTTGTAAACTGCTTCCAAATTAAAAATATTAAATCCACTTCAGATTTGTTAAAGGCAATAACTCGGCTTAGACTTGTTGCTGAGGGCTGCCTTAGACTTAAGGTAGCATTCCTCTTACGAAATCCGACAACCCAGTCCTCCTTAGCCATTTTGGTACCTTTATTAAAATTGTGTTTTATGTTCAACTTTTCAGCAAGAGTACGCCTCCGTAAGTCTGTCAAAATATTGCCGTAAAACTGTTTTGATACTTGTTTGATGTAATTAGCTAATATAACTTTTTGTTCCGCTAAAAAGTACGATTTCCTTCTGAGTGCTGTTTTTTCGGTAGACATAGATTTGAGACGGTCATAAGGCGTAATTTTTGGAATACTCAATTTAGCGCGTTTAGGTTGATTCGCGCCAATGCGCTGCTGTTATTATACTATATACTATATTATATTTTTATATACTATATTATATTTTTGTGCATAGAACACTGGCAGTGCCTTAAGAAAAAAATAGTTTATAAAGTTTTAAATTTAAACACTCTTCCGGTCTCCAAAGTATTCTAATTAGTAATCCAATTAGTAGACTAGACTCAACTAAACTTTTATATAAATATAAACACTTATATAAATCTCTAGTTGTTAATTTATTATAATTTAGAGTATACTTTATATAATTTTTGAAAGAAAGAACTTCACCAAATACAAAAGATCTTCCTCGACGGTGTCTTATAAGACAATTCCCTTTTCATTTCTCTCTCTTTCCAACAGCTTTGACAACACTCTGTAAGATGTGCTATTTCCAGAATTTATTGTTTCCTTCAAGGCGAAAATTAGGGTGTCTGATAATACCTAAAGCCATGAAAGTGTTTTCTCTTCCCCGAAAACAACAAAGGAAGTCATTTATCATTTCGTTATTGATTCGTATGTGCTTGTGGTTTCAAATTTTGGTAATAGTTTTGTTTTTTAGTTATTTACTCGGGCATTAGAAACCAAACTTTTCCAGCTATGAAAAAGAGTTAATAATATTATAATCTGGTTGGAAATCAATGTTTTATTATCTTACATTTCTCTGTCTGTAGTCTAAACATATACTAGCATTTCTAAAAAATTCTTTTTTTTTAATTCCAGAGTTTATCTCCACCAAATTTTAATCTTCTTACTAATCGTTTACTAATGTATAAGTAGCTTTTTCTGTAGGCCTTGTTCGAGCATTAATATTTCCTAGCGCATGTTGCGCTTACTATGGACTGCACATTGCACAAATAATTCAATACTAGAAGAACTTAACATAAAAACTAGACTCACCACAACTATCAACCAGATACTTGATATTTTGAAAATATAACTAGAAGACGAGGCATGGAACGAATAATAGTCATAGAATAAATCATCCGCCAAATAGCGGAAACATGAATTTTAAGATCTGTGACCGTGTTTTTGCCAAAATCACGTTATTTAATAAACAGAATAGCAATAACTTATGGAATATTGCTGTTTTTGGACTAAAATTCAACTCTACAATATGCCATGGCATTATAAAGTCCATTTTGGATGACACTGCAAGTGTTTTATAGGATATAGATAACAGTGAAATGTCAGTTAAACTTAATTTGTAATCTGATTCTAAAATTTCATTGGATTAGCTTTACTATTAATTGTTTCGTACATGGTAGATCAGAAAGGGAAAAGAAAACAAATAGATGTCCCTATACATAGTAAGACAAAATCAACAAACAACATGATGAGTGTAGCATAATTGATCAAGAAGTTTGTTCGTCTTCATCTTCATCAGGCGATAGTAAGATAAAAGTTCATGTGACGTTGTTACGGAACAACATGTGACCCACACAATAACGTAACTACGCACGATACAACTTGAAACTTGTAGAATAAAAAAAGAATAAATCAGTATAATTACAATAAATGTAAACCAAAATTATACAACATGACGGAATTAAATTTCTTTTTCAGTTATTTTTTCTCATAGAAAATATGTCTGAAATAAATATGTCTGTCTGAATAATAAAAGTGAATTTTTCAAAATGATTGAAATGATTTACGCCACGAGTACTAATATACTACATAGCAGAAGAGAATGCTGGTATTTGAAAAATGAAGAACTATTCCCTGCTCCAGCCTTTGGCAAAAGATTTGACATGGGTTACCATGGGTTTTAAGAAATTTAGCAAGCTTTAACATTTTCCGAAGAAAATATTAAAAATGAAAGAGGTTTAAATTTTTGTGTGTGCCAATTAAAAATGAGGACAAGTGGAGTCCTATCAAAACTTTTGTGGACATGCTTCATACAAATTGGAATGATATATTTAACCCCAGGTATGGATTATGTGTAGACGAATCAATATTTTCCTGGTATTAAAGAGGTAATTATGATATTGATGGAATGCCAGATGTTATTAAGATAAGAAGAAAGCCTAAAGGTGTAGCTTGTGAATGTAAAACTCTTGCTGATGTTCAGCAACATATTATCGAAGGTAAATAACATATGACTAAAAAGAAATGGCAACAAGCATTAGGCGTAGGAACTGTCACCACTCGTGGCAATACGCTTTGACGGAACCATGTTATGAGTCTCACCGTATAATCGTTGGAGATTCTTGGTTTGCTTCAGTGAAAACTGCAGTCGATCTACATAAACGAGGATTGTATTTTTTGAGTATTGTAAAAATAGCTCCCAAGCAATATCCGTTAAACACAATGAAGGAACAATGCCCTTAAAATGTCGGGGGCACTGTTTATGCCACCGCAACAGTTGATAATGTGAACTTAGTGTAGTGATGAGAGATAAAAAAATTCATACTTTTATTAGGAGCTGTGGTACCACATTTGAGGGCGAACCTGCGAAGAAAAAACGCATTAATAATAAAAAAAATAAAATTCCTTATATAAAAGAAGTACTTAGGATTAAATTGGCCAAAGAGTATTTTGATGGCCAGCTACTCATATCCACTACCATATAAGACAGTCAAATTGAGCATTTTAACAAGTTTAGAACACAGAATTGGAAACACCGAATGTCCTCACTGCTTAATATCATAAAAACTAATATTTACTTAGCCTATAAATACTTTAGTAAAAAATACTTGGTCTCGCATAAGTCTTTTACAAAGGAATTAGGATTACAGCTAATAAAAAATGCATGACCAGACGATCAAGAAACGCAAATGATTTTATACGAAAGACCTATTCCAATACCTAGTGGCAATGAAAATCGCCTCAACCATGTATTAAATGGATTGAGCAGTAAAAGTAATAAACAAAAAGTAAAAAGAAAATGTGTAGTTTGTTCCCGAATTAATCATAAACAACAAAAATCAAGTTTTTTGTGAAGACTGTGGAATTAAATCGGTGTTATGTGGAAATCCATAAAAAAGAAAGCATTAAGTTTTCATTACAAAAGAAGTTCAGTTCATAATATCAGCAATATTTTGTCTACTGAATAACTTTTAAGTTTATTTAAATTTTCATTTTATTTCCGTATATTTTTTTAACTGAAACATTTTATCGGACGTCAAGTGTACCTTTTACATGAATAAGTAAATATTTATGTTCTTAAAAAACCTCAAAGATTAATTTAAATTCGATATGCACGCAACTGATAAGTGTCTTTGTTCTGCCGAAATCTTTTAAGTCCTGCTGGAAGGGGAGATCATATAAAAATGGTTAAGTTCTTTTGGTAGGACATAACATCTGTCCAACTGTCGGAAGAGGCTTCTGGCAGAACAAACCACTGGATGTTCAATCATTAAAGTAGTACCTCCGAAACAACTAGAGAAAAATTACAAAATAGAACTACAAAATAAATACACAATATAAGCAAGAAGTGAAAAAAAAGCATGGAGAAACAATTAAAAGAAAAAACATCCAAATACCATACATAAGGTATCAAAAATGTTCTTGGTTACAAAAGCATATAAGCAAAGAAAAGTTGAATGACAAAGGAAATTTTAGATCAGATGAAAAAAAGAATAAATTTAAAGAATATTAAAAGAGAATACAAAGAAATTAATAAACGAATTAAAAATAAAATAAGAGAGCCCAGAAATATATGGACAATTAAACATTGTGGGAAAGCAAAACTACCATTTGCAAAACATGACTCCTTCAACTTTCATAAAAAAAACTGGAAGAAATCTTCTCAATATGGAAAAACGTAAAAAAAAAAATGAAATTCCCATAAATAATTTTCGATATGCTGACGATACAGCTATCATAGCAGGTATCATTAGAAGAGTTAGTAAATAATATTAATACAGTGGGAGAGAAATATGGTCTCAACATTAACATCACAAATCGAAATTAATGATAATCAGTAGAGTATCCCATATGCGAGCTACCTTAAAGAGTGATAGGGTCTGCGACGAAAAAATGAAGATACGAGTAGCAATAACTAGAAATACTTTTACCAAATTCAATAACTAGCAATAACACTTTTACCAAATTGTAGAAGCCGGTAGGTACTGTTCATTCATTTTATACTGACGAAATTTTTTGAACAAATGCGATATTAGGCAATCACTATAACCAATGCCGTCAAATTAACGTCTCTTGATCATACAGCGGATGCTTTAAAGGAGCATATTATCAGATGCTACTATGAAATTCAAGTTTGCCTTGGGAATAAAACATTGATGCAACTGATTGGCGCTGGACTACGTTTGAAGGACCATTGCAACTCATCAGATTGCAACACAGTTCGGCACCACAAGAACTCTTGCAAGTGATATTTTGCTACAAAAAAAGGATGCGGTGCATCATGTGTCTGCCTAAGAGTTGGTGTTTTTTGCAACTCAACTTGTAGTGGATGTTCTGGTTAAGATTGCAAAAATAGTGCTCCAAGAATAGATGAAGTAGAGAAAGAAGAGGAAAATACCGACAGTGATGATGGTAATGGTCAACCTAATTTTTTAAAGTTTTTTGTAAAACCGGATGATTTTTAAGCCTTGAAAAGTATTTCAGTTAAATCTAATAAAAAATTGCCAATTTAATAATAATATAAATAAAGTATGATAAATTCACTAAATTGTATTTTCAATGTTTAAATTAACAGGGGAAGCTTTATAGGAGTTAAAATAAATACAAAGGGTTGACAAATCATAAATCGCATGTTACAATATCTTACAACATTAATGCAAACTCTAAAAACATTTTTCAACTAATTAAATGCTTTAAGTAATAATTTTCTATAGTTTTTGCTATAGAGCAGATTTTAAAGATAATGATAAATAGAGTTTAATTCCAAAATTTTATTAAAAGCTATGCTTGTTGATGGAAATCTAAGATTACATTATATTTTTAACAAGGTAAACTGGACTAATATTTATACTTTTTTCATTTAAAGCATGTAATATTTTATTATCTTATTTTTTTTTATAATTTTTCATAACTTATACTTTCTTTTTTTAATTGCTTGGAAAATCTGTCGATAAAAATAAATTGAGCGTTTTAAACCTATAGAACCAACTATCAAACACTTTCTTACTTCAAATAAAGCGCTAACCGATACCGGCTTCCAGTAAATGAAACCTGACAGCTGCTCCGTATCAATTTTCATAAAACCAGAATCCCGAGGATTAAGTTAATTCTTAAGGACACCGACAGTTTCTATTTTTTCGTTTCCCTTGACACATTTGGAGGAAGAAGGCGCTTTGTATTATTTGGATTAACCTTTTGCAAAAGATAGTCATTGAGTAGTTTTATTTTATTTTATACAGTTTCTCGGCATTTTATATAGATAATGATACATCAAATTAAATTACTGTTTACGTTGGAGCACTTGTTACAGAATTAAATAAAAAATATATTTTTCAAAAAATGAGTTTCTGACCAAATGAATAGCCATTAAACCTTTTAGTTATAAATGCTCGGTTTTTTTATTCATTTCATCCATGGTTAGAAAACTGTGAAAAAATTTTGCTTTTTTGCAGTGAAACTTTCCTAAACACTCAAATGAACCATCTTTGCTATCACATATAATCATAGCTTTATTATGCGAAATTTTCAGTTAATATGCGATGTACTGCACCTTTTCAAGTGCCTACTAAATTTGCTAGCTCGTACACTTTTAGTTGATAAACATCCAGTACCACTTTGTGGATTTTCTTCACCATTTCTGGATACCATCTCATTTGGCCGGCCACTGCGATGCTTATATTGGTTAAAAAAATAGAATAGTCAGATTAGCCCGAGATAAGTTAATAATTGAAAGAAAGAGCATAAGTCAACCTAGAAAACCATGAGAAAACTTCAATATCATACAAGGCAATGTTAAAAAGAAAGCAATAAGTCTAGATAAAAGTAGAAGAACTGCATTTTATAATACAAAGATTTAAACCCTTTACAAGTTTTGGATGTAAGATCACTAAGATTCTGTCACCCCAACTATCTTTAGTAGTTTTCTGTTTACCACATCTCAAAAAGAAATATTTAAAGAAAATATATAAAACTCGAAGGTCAGTATTAGATCGTGACTGCAAAAAACGTCTCTCATTTTTACCCAAGTTGCTTAGGCCCATTCTGAGCTTGTTTGATATCATATTTAGTTTACTTTAAACGTTGAGTTTTAATCTATTATAATCACTGGTCTATCTTATTTCGTACATTAGATTTTAAAGGTCCTCACGGTTACGCCATTCAATTCCTTCTGCTGTCTCAATTAAGGCTTCTTTAAATATGTCCGTAGCGCAAGCGGTAGGATGCTTGCCTCGCATGCCGGTGGTCCGGAGTTCGAATCCTACCGCCGGCAAGAATAACTATAGAGCGTTTCACGTTAAGAAAATAACATTGCGGAGATAGGGCCATGTATTTCTTATGAACGATAGAAGCGCAGCGATGCCACGATGAACACAAGCGTGATTCAGGGTTGTATAATTTGTATTTTCGTTTTCACAGACATGAATTAAATTAATGTTTTTTAACGTAATTGACCAAAAGTGCGCATTCGAAACAAGAGATGAAAAGTAGGGAAAATGATTTTAATTAAATAAATAGTATTTACAAAAAATAATTTTATTTTATCTTATTTTAATTATAGTAACGATAGTTTATTTGTTTTTCGGTAAGAATATCATATACCATGAATCATTAAAATCAGTAGAAAATATTGCTTAGTTAAATCATGCACTTTGCCGGCTATTAAAGATTTAAAAGCAAATAAACGGACCGCTTGGAATGCATATATCTAATTACTAATTGCAACTTAAAATAATACAGTGTACGTATTTTAGCGATTTTATGTCGTTCTCTGAGACTACATAATAATAATAAGGTTTTTTGTGGTTCTTCAGTTGTTATTCTGACTTTACACTTAAATGTTAATTGAAAATGGAAATTCGAAAAATATATCGACAATCTAGTAAACCGCATGCCTCAGAGTTTTGGCAACACTGATCTCCATAAGCCTAATGTTATTTTCTTATCGTGGAATGCTGTATAGACATTTTTAAAAATGTCTATAAGCCCCAGGTCGACTCAGCTTGAATAAAATGAGTACTTTGGGTAAAACCAGGGGTAATAATAGGCGGTTGAAGCGTAGCACTGGCCATGTTACCTTACTTGTATCCTTTATATAATTATAAAATATACCCATTTACAAAGATTAACCTCTTTTTTTGTGATACGTGGTATACAGCCAGCTGCAGGAATTATTTTCCTTGTGGATTTTTTTTATTATTGTTACATCCGATAGTTCTTGTCTTCATTAAAGCTGTGAGTTAGCAACTAATCTTTTATAAACATGGTGTTTGCTCAAGAATCCATAGACAAGCCTAAAAAATTAAACTGGACTAAACAAAGATCACTTTTGGCTATGAAACAAACCTGCAAATTGGTACATCGAATGTACAAGGCA
The DNA here is from genome assembly GCF_040954645.1 of Diabrotica undecimpunctata. Lineage (NCBI taxonomy): Eukaryota > Metazoa > Arthropoda > Insecta > Coleoptera > Chrysomelidae > Diabrotica > Diabrotica undecimpunctata. The sequence goes on along the minus strand of NC_092804.1, from coordinate 21,675,461 downwards.
TCATAAATAACATGAGAACCTGATTTTACTAATAGAAATTTTTATTACCGGAACCAAAAATAACTCGACTATTAAAAACTAGAATAGTTAGACACATTATTATTTACCAAATTATAAAAGCAGAACCAGATCCAGCCTCAACATAAATAGACACCTGTAATAAATATGTATAGGTATAATTATTTCTTCTTCTTCTTTTGGCATCATAACCCTGGATGGGACTTTGCCTGTCTGGCTATATCCTTCCATTCAGATCTCTCTTGGGCCCTTTTCCTCCCTTGTCCTATATTCATGGTTTTCAGGTCGTCTTCCACGTCATCCAACCATCTCTTCCTGGGCCTTCCTTTTTTCCGCCTTCCTACCGGCTTCCACTGTAACATCTTCTTTGTCGTTTTCGTGTCTTCTTGTCGCTGAACATGTCCCAACCATGACAGTCTTTGACTTTTCAAAAATCTTACAATGTCATACCCTTCATTCAGTTCATTAACCTCGTCCTTTCTCCTGATTCTCCATCTGCTGTCTTCCTCTTGAACCGGGCCATATACTTTTCTCAGTATCTTTCTCTCGAATGTCCTGAGTTGGGCTTCCTCTTTTTTCGTCATTACCCAGGTTTCGCAACCATAGGTTACTACAGGTTTAATAAAAGTTCTAGGTATTATTATTTACCATATAATAAAATGAGAACCTGATTATACTAATAGAAATTTTTAATACCGGAACCAAAAATCAATCGACTATTAAAAACTAAAATATTTGGACACAGTATTATTTACCAAATGATAAAGTGGGAACCAGATCCAGTTTAAACATAAATAAACACCTGTAATAGATAGGGGTATTAATATGTACCAAAAAATAATAAAACAAGAACCAGATTTTACTAATAGAAATTTTTAATATCGAAACCAAAAATACATCAACTGTGAAAAACTGGAATATTTAGATAGGGTAAACATACCATTTATTGGACACTGCCAGTTATTGGACGTACCAATTATTTTAACTGAAAACAAGAATTCTGTATTCAGTAGTGAGCTAAGTTTTGTTCAGATGTCGCCTTGTACTATTAGTATCCATATTGACGTAAATAACATTTGATTGCCGTTTCTGTTTTGCCGCCAAATGAAAAGTTCTTTGGTTATGCACCAAAAAGACGGTTTTCTTAACCCTATTTTAAGAAACCTTAGGTGAATTTTAGTGTTATAATTAGTGGTGAAATTGTATCACAGTGCTCCTCATAAATATACAAGTTAGTGGTAGAGTGAAAGTAAGTATTTTTAAGGTTTAATCACCATATTTAAGTCTAGGTTATGTATTAGATGGGTGTCCAATAACTACAACTAACATATGAGTATTTTCAGTTATTGGACATCTGTCCAATAACTGCATTTTGAAAAGTTTATACAGTTTTTGTGTTTATACAGTGAAATATTCGTGCGTCTTCTCTGTTTCTGGCACTTTAATTTTGGTTTCAATATTCGCAGTGTAGCCAGTTATTGGACACCTGTCCAATAACTGGTTTACAATCTGTCCTATAACTGAAACATTTATTTACACAGTTTTTTTATGTCTCTAGTTTGCAATCATGCCCAAGAAAAATGAATATAATGCGGAATCGATGGAAGCTGCGCTAAATGAAGTCAAGAATAACAATATGTCATATAGAAATGCGGCAAAAAAATACGGTGTACCTAAATCGACGCTGGAATTTAAAATCAAAAATCCTGGTCATAGAGACACATGCGGTCCAAATCCAATTCTTTCGGCAAGAGAAGAGTCTGATCTTGAAAGGTAAAGTTAATTTAGTTAGGTAAGATGTTTAACTGTTAAATGACATTTTCTTTTTGCAGATGGATAGAAGATCTGGCAACAAAAGGATTCCCTAGGAAACGAGAGGAAATTTTAAATAGTGTTCAAGCATTTTTAACTGAAAATCCACGGCCTAATCCCTTTAAAAACAACAGACCTGGTGATAGTTGGTTAAAGGTAATAGGTAATAAAGGATATTTGTAAAATAGAGGTGACTAAAATAGCACTTTATATTTTAGGCTTTCCTAAAAAGACATCCAACAACTGTGAAGCGAACAAGTGAAGCAGTAAGTGGTGCAAGCGCTTGTGTTTCGGAAGCAGACATTCGAAAATGGTTCAAAGATATAAACAGTTATCTTGTTTCCAAAAATTTAATCATTAATGACCCTTCAAGAATTTACAATGGCGACGAATCCGGTTTTCAGATTTGCCCAGAAACTGGAAAAGTTTTTGCTAGAAAAGGCGCGAAAAATGTTTATTCTGTGGAAAAGGGATCATCTAAGGAAAGCATCACTGTCATGTTTTCGTTTTCTGCATCCGGAATAATTTGTCCACCTATGATCATTTATCCTTACAAGCGAATTCCAGAAAAAATAAGCCAGACTGTCAGAGATCCTGATTGGGGCATTGGAAGATTCGATAATGGGTGGATGACGGCAGAAACGTTTTATGATTATGTGAAAAATGTATTCCATCCATTCTTGCTAAAAAATAATATACAGTTCCCTGTGTTATTATATTTAGATGGACATAAGTCTCATTTAACTTATGAGTTAAGTAGACTTTGCAATGAACTGAACATTGAAGTTATAGCCTTATATCCGAATGCAACCCGAATTCTTCAACCTTGTGATGTTGCAGTATTCAGGCCCGTAAAAGTGGGATGGAAAAAGGCCATCAGAGAATTTTACGAACAAAATCCTGGAGAAGTTGTAAATAAAATGACATTTGCTCCGCTATTGGAAAAAGTAGTGGCGAATAATATTAAGAGGGACACTTTAATTAATGGATTTCGTGTGTGTGGTTTATTCCCTTTCAATCCAGATGCAGTTGATTACACCAAATGTTTGGGAAATAAAAAAGAGCGTCCTGAGGTAATATTATAAAAATTATTTTATATACCTATAAGCTAATAACACATTTTTAGGTAAAAAAGCTACTCCCTAGTATGGACCATACAACATTCGTCAGTTTGGCTGGAGAAGATTTAATCAAAAGATTTCAATCTTTTGATGATCTTTTGGTTAAGAAAGGCATTACTGAAGAATTTTTGACTTTATACAAAATATGGAATTATTTTGAAAAACCAGATTCGTGGCCAGATAATAAAAAAGTTGACTTGGACATAAGAGATGTGCCAGGATCATTCAATAATCAGGTATCGAACTCAACTGAGACTGAACCTGGACTAGATCCTCCTAATCTTGCACTTGTGCAACCTTCAGGTGCACCAGAAATTAAAATAAATTTGGATGCTGAATTAAATACATCTGAAAATCAAGTTTCAAAAGACCAAAAAATTAATATAACACAAAATATTGTCATAAAACCTGGTAAAGACATTATCTATAGTTTGCCATCTACTAGTAAAAGTATAGGTGACTACTTAATAGTTCCAGAAAAATCAACAAGAAAGAATAAACGTAATACCGAAAAAGTTTCATTTGCTATAACATCAAGAGAGTATCAAGAGAGTTTTGAAAAGAAACGTGCCTTAAAATTAGAATTAGAAAATGAGAAATTGGAGAGAAAACGAAAAAGAGAAGAGAGTGCAGCAGCAAAAGCTTTAAAAAATACTGCCCGAGATACCGACAAAAATAATTCATGTTTTCTGTGCAAGGTTCGAACAGTAAAAAATAATTACCTAACATGTAATAGCTGCAAGAAAAGAATTCATCGACGGTGTGTTCCGAAAAAATATAACGTTCATGTTCCTGAAAAAGATGATGAGGATTTATTCATGTGTCATATGTGTTACACTGAGGAAAGCGATGATGGCGTTATTTCAGAAATAAAAAGTGAAGAAGACGGCGAAATGTATAATGAAAAAGAACTTGACAATAGAATGTGTAAAAGATTAAAAAAAATAGAAAGCGAAGAGGATATCGAAACAGATTATCAAACAGAATCCAACTTCAAAATACGCGAAGAGCCGAAAAAAATAGAAAGCAATAATTATTACTCCGATCAAGAACCAAAAGAATTTGGCAATAAAAAAGATAATGAAATAAATGCTCAGAAAAATGACAGCAATTTGTGCGACGAACCAAAACAAATAGAAAGTAGCCAAGGTAATGAAACCAACAACAAAGTTTATAAAAACCCGAGAGAAATAGAAAATGGAGAAGGAATCGGAACAGACCATCAAATAAGAACTGAGAGCAAAATGTGTGAGAATCCAAAAATGGCAAGTGAAAAAGATTTTAAAGATTATGGAACAAAAGTGGGCCATATGTTAGAAAATAATTCAAATGACGACATGGACGTCGAAGAACTTTTTAATCTGTACCAAAATGAAATGAAAAAATATAAGTGATTTATAGTACCTAGGTAGATTTAATAAAAGTTTTTGAACATTGATTTCAACTTTTTATTTGTTTTTAATCATTACTTTGACAGTGTCCAATAACTGAAAATTTTGTGTCCAATAATTGAATTTTTTGTCCAATAACTAACTTTTTCGTAACCGTTCAGGTCTTTTCAAGTTTTCTAAAAAATCTGTTATATTAGGAATATTTAAAACCCGTTAACTTAAAATATCATATATGTATACTATGATGTGGCATAGCAGAATAATATCCGTTGAAAATTACACCAGCGGCAGCGACTTGAAATTGAAAAAAAGCTTAACTGTCCAATAACTGGTATGTTTACCCTACCTTATTATTTACCAAAAGATAAAATAAGAACCAGATCCAGTTTAAATATAAATAAACACCTGTAGTAGATACAGGTATTAATATATACCAAATAATAAACCAAGAACCAGATTTTACTAAGAGAAATTATTCATACTGGAACCAAAAATAACTGGACTATTAAAAACTGGAATATTTAGACACGTTATTATTTACCAAATAATAAAATGAGAACCAGATCCAGTTTAAATATAAATAAACACCTGTAATAGATACAGGTATTAAATATACCAAATAATAAAACAAGAACCAGATTTTACTAATAGAAATTTTTAATACCGGAACCAAATTAACTCGACTATTAAAAACATGATATTTTAAATTAAATTACAGTTTACGTCGGCACACTTGTTACAGAATTAAATAAAAAGATATAGTTTTCAAATAATGATTTTCTGACCAAATGTATAAACGTTTACCCTTTAGTTATAAATGCTCGGATTTTTCATTTACTTCATCCATGTTTAGGAAATTGTGCAAAAATTCTGATTTTTTTTCAGTGAAACTTTGCTAAACACTCAGTTACAACGCCTTCATGACACTGTTTTTGCTCGAGTGTGAGCGAACGTTGCATCCTTCTTGCATATACCTTTTTCATGCCAAATTTTCAGTTAATATGCGATGTACCGCACCTTTTGAAGTGCCTGCTAAATTTGCTAGCTCGCACACTTTCAGTACATAAACATCCAGTACCACTTTGTGGATTTTCTTCACCATTTCTGGATACCACCTCATTTGGCCTGCCACTGCGATGCTTGTCTTAGCAGCTCATACAGTTTTGTTTAAATACAGTTAAAAAGAGAGGCAATAAGTCTAGATAAAAGTAGAAGAAATTTCTTTTAGACTACATTTTATCATACAAAGATTTACCACATCTTAAAGAAAAAGGTATAAAAGAAAGATATAAAACTCCATGGTCAGTATTAAGATCGTGACTGCAAGGAACGTTTCCCATTTTTACTTACGTTGCTTGGGCCCGTTCTAAGCTTGTTTGATATAATATTCAGTTTACTTAAAACGTTGAGTTTTGCTTCGTTATGATCAATGTTCTGGCTTATTTCGTTCATTACATTTTAAAGGTTCTCACGGTTACGCTATTCAATTCCTTCTGCTGTCTCCATTAAGGCTTCCTTGAATATGCCTTCCGAATTTAAGCAAAGAAAAAAAGAAGAAAGAAGGAAACAAGTTCTTCTTCTTCTTCCACTTCTTGGAGATCTTTCGATCTGTTTAATTCTGAAGCTGCCTCTGGTTAATTTCCTGGGAGGTAGATTGCCAACTATCCCTCCATCTTTTAGGTGGTCTTCCTAGAGGTCTTGAACCGGGCGGGTTATTTTCTAGGGCAATTTTTGGGAGTAGGGTGCCTCATCAGACACTTGGGTTGATACAAAGAGGCCGAAAGATCATAAGACTTTATTGATACCGATTCGAGCACGGGAAGTTTAACGAATTTGTCCTCCTAGGCCATATATTTGGCCATTTATATATATATATATATATATATATATATATATATATATATATATATATATATTAGATTATTAAAAAATTATTAAACCAAATAAAAATTTAAAAGACCACAAATATCCAATTGTTCTCACATCTTGAAGAGAAAGGTCATTTATAATCATTTTTAATTTTCCAAAAATTTTAGGAAATATATTTGATAACCGTAATTCGAAAGCCGGTGTCTGTTATACTTCTGGTTTTTCGTAAACAATAATCTCATAAATCTGGCTCTTTATCTAGCGTAATTCTCAGGAGAAAAATTAGTAGGTTAGTCCGGAAAATAAAGAAACTATATTAAAGTTTTGCTAGTAATAATGAAAATAACAAAATTGATCATGGTTCTACAATTAGTAAACTTTTTGAAAACGTTCATAATGTAGAGTGTATACAGTTTTACGACCGTTAAATGTTTATTCTAATAAAAATGTTCCCAGTACCAATATATTTTTCGGAAATTCACAATGACACAATATACGATATGAAACTTTAAATTTTATAGAGCACACTCATCTATGTCAATTTATTATAAAGAGTTTTATCATTTTTATTAGAAGGAGCACGTCTTTCGTTTAGACATCTCATGGCAAATATTGATCATTCAATTGAACTAAACAATATACTTTCTATTTTCCAACAATTTTTTGAAATATTTTTGCCCTCTTACGAGAATTGGTTGCTTTTTCTAGCTTAAGAGAAAAACAAAGCAATCCGGTTTTTTCAACGAAGCTTACTACAAACCCTCAGGACCATAACAACAAGTAAAACAACACAAACTATTCCAGGAATGCGTGGGTTTTTCAAAGTCGAACGTTTTTCCTTTATTTCGAGTTAGACTCGCGTTCTAATTCGACTTGTAGGAGAGGAAGGAAGTGTCGAACAAAGTATACAGCGTGGCTTTTCCGGCTTTGCTCTAACCCAGAGAGAGCGACGCCACATCTCACGTTATTAAATTTAACAGGGGACTTCCAATCGATACGAACTAGAAAATGTTATTTCCACAAAACCTAATAGATAGATTCTATTTAAGTCGATGCATTTATTCTGTCAGGGCAATAGTCTCATTTATTATTCACTGTATATGTTCTTTAAAATACGGTAATTCTATTGGATGTCACAAATTTTTCGAGATTATGTGCACTTTATTCATGTCTTTTCGCAAAAGTAATTATGTACTTTGTAACCACGACTACCGTATATATTTAATTTAAAGCAATTGTCGTTTTATGTCATGTTCGCGTATGACTATATTCTAAATAACATTTTTCATTTCATTCATGCACTAAGATAATCTCACCTTATTTCTCTCACCCAGCCTTTGTATGCAGACAAAGTATGGTCGCCGTATCTTCATACTATGCTTGAGAATGTACATATAAATCAACCTCCTCTTTACTAATCCGTTTCAAGACGTAACCGAAATAACCATGTCCGGTGAATGACTGATTTAGATGGAATTCCCTGTTTTCACGGTCGACTTACATTATGAGATTAGTGTTAAGACGCCGCCGGTCCAGTCAGTCTTTTTTATCACTCTCTCCCTCCCACATCTTTTGTCTCTCACTCTAATAAGTCATTTCTAATCATTCGTCCTTTCCTCACCATCAGACTTATCGGTGGTTTTCCGACTAAAACCGCCACCGCATTACCGTAGTGACACACAATGCTAATTTATCAGATTCTTTTCTTACCTTCTATACAATAAGTATGCGTTTTGACTGCACAAACTAAGATTACATAGAATCTATCTATGATTTTTTCTTTCCCTTTGTTATCCTCTACAAGAAAAACAACTAACTTAATAATCATTTTTATAAATTATAATCTCGATTCTATCATTAGGTTCTATCTTTAGGTTTCCCAATTTGTCTCTTTTTGTCACACCTCTTTCGAGTTTTTCTAGATAGTATCTCTATAAGAGTTACTACTTGTTGTCTTACTACTTTGAAGTACTTGAAGAACTTAAAAGACCACCACTATTTAATGAATGGTTCAGTGCTGAGTGCGACATTACTTACTCGAAGAAAAAATGATGCATATAAGCTTATGCAGCAAAGAAAAAATGGGTCATGGGTTTGCCTATCTCAGCACCAATAGCAATTTAAGTAATGGAATATTAGAGACAGCAGTCATCTCTCAAATAAAATGCAACAGACATTCCTACAAATGATATGCCGATGACTGCTTACTCTCCATTCCAGATCATGAAATCGATTATACTCTTCAAATGTTCAATAAATTAATTTTCTTGATTTAAGTTTAGAGTATACCAACAATACCTACTATTTCTGGAGAACTCTGTTTGTTTTTTTTTCGTTACAGACAATCTCTGCTAGCTCAAGGTGTTTATTTTTTCTTTTTATTCGTGGCTGCACGTATGTCTTCACTATTAGAGGATTTTTTCTTATTGTTTAGATAATCACACAAGTTTTACATGCATCAATACTAGGATTTTTAAATTTATATCCAAGTTCTTTAAAAACCTTAGCATAAAATAAATATGATACATAATTGTTCTGTTTGATGCATAAAGATGATACATGAGTTAAATATCTAGGTTAAGAGCTAGATAGAGTCGACTTGGATGTCTTTGAGAGTAGTATCATATTTTGGGAAAGATTCTATATGTTTTATAACTTCAGTTTTTTCATCTGGTCGAGCGTTATGTGGTTGGCGTTTTCCAGATCCATTAGGTTATATAAAACCTGTGGGTAATAGTTGTTTCTTTTTTATTAAAATATAAATTTTTCCTGTCATACTATGTAGATTCTGGAACATTTCTTTGCAAATTTTTATTGTTTTGTTGTTATATGTGATATAATATGAAACCACAATTTGTCTGTTTTTCAGAAATTTCTTGGTCTTTGTCTTGCACTTTTTTTAAGAAAATCAGAAAAAATTTCTTTTTGTTCATCTAGGGAGAATTTCTCGTGACATTTATTGCGACAGCATGTAATAAGCGCTTGAAATACTTTTGCAGGTTTTTGTATACCTTTTCTCGTAATATGTTCTTCTCCTAACATCTTCTTTTTCTTTATTTCGACTCTCTTATATTTTGGCTTTTTAGGTTGAACAGTTATTTATTTGTTCTTTGCCATCATCACTTTTATTTGTAAAATTATCATTACTTACTTTGTCATATATATTATTACTGGTAGTAGCTGTTATGTTATATTTTTAAATTGAAATGCTTGATATTTACCTGGCCTCTCATTGTCATTTGTGTCAGATGAAGTGTCCAAAGGAATATAATTTTCATCTACATCTAAATTATCACTACACAGATATGACACTAATTCTTCAGAATGCCCAGTTGCCGCAGAAGTTGAACTTATATTATTTTATATTATTTTATATATGAAAGTACAAATTAATTTTTTTGAAATATAAGAATATGGATAATTATGAATATGGATAACTTGTACAATAAATCTTACCGTCTTTACATATGCTTTACAAAATAATTTACCACGTTCGAATGTTAACTCTTTATATTCCTTTATCCAATCAGTTACGGTTGGTGTTGGCTTTGGCTTGGCATTTTAATTTAGTTTACAAATATCGAACACAAATATCGCTATAATGCGTATATGAAAAGCAATAATAAACGAGTTAACAATATAAACATTATACAGTCTCAACGGGGTTTTACCTACAGACGAAACGATGCAGACGGGGAAGTCCCGGAATTATCTAAAAATAGGTGAATATAGTATAACATATGAGCGAAAATATTGACAAATAAAGATTAGCAAAAATGTCGATCTAATTAATATTTTTGACAGACTCTCATAAAGTATGTTTTGAAGAATAGAATCAAAATTATTCAAATGCAAAAATGATAAGAATATATATAGAAACGCACAAAATAAGCACAAAAATTCAATAAAAGCAAAAACAAATTAAAAAAAAAAGGAAAATAGCACAAAAAAGTAGTGTTAAATGCCTTATTTTTGCAAATTTAGCTCATATTTAAAAAAGAAATATTTCTGCTTTTATCATTTATCATAAGCATTATGCTTAGAAATCTGGACTCTATTTATTATTATTTTTGCTATTAACAGCTAGCGATCTGAGTATATCTCACTCCAAATATACACACTTTCATGTTTAACCGGCTTATTGATTTACTTTCAAGAGATATTTCTTCTTTATATTATTTCCTGTAATAAAACTTAAGAACCAACCTCTCTTCTGATTTCTGTCCTATAATAAATAAGCTTAACTTGAGTCCTCAAATATCCCTCTGGATTATTTATTTTATTCCCTTTATTTCGTTGCCAATTTGGTGGTTTACCGTCCTAAATGAATTTTAGCGGTTCTAAATTAATTTCTCTCGGGCCCTCGATGCAGAAAAATTTGACGCACATCCAATAAATTGAGTAAAGAAAAGCTGAAATTGCTTTCGTAACTTGCGTACAGAATATCAGGACTCAGAAAATCCTCCAATTAAAAGTTTGTATACAATTTAACATATTGTTTTTTAAAAAATTTAATATTTTTCTTTAAATTCAATTAAAAGAGACAGTATTTTTCAGAATTTTAAATATTATACAAATCATTGAAATCGCGTCTTTCAATTACATTAAACAAGCTTAAGGTTTTGTTTAAATTAAGTACAAAATTTTATAAAAGTGTCTTTATTCTTATTAATAGGCAAAGTCGCCGTTCATTCTTCGGTATCCGCTAAACAATTACATGATTCGATTCGTATTGACAACAACCTATTTATATGTCTAAAATACTGTGTCCAATTTGGATATTAACATATTCAGTCACACTACAAGAAATAATACAAATAAATAATGGAACAACGTCGACTGATAAAATTGAATGAAACAGAATATAGATACCTGCGGAGAAGAATAAAGAAGGAGATTAAATTAGCCAAAGAAAAATGGATGAGACAAATGGAGGATGTAATATGTAAACATGACTTATTTAATGTGCACAAAAAACTCAAAGAAATTAGACAGTAACATATTTAAAAAACGAGTTCCCTCTGTACTCGTTGACAATAGTAACAAAATTATTGTAAATGAGCACGAAATAAGAAAATAATGGCAGCTGTATACATCAGAGCTGTTTGAAGATTGTAACCGTTTCAAAAGATTTAAAAGAAACTCATTATATATTTCGATTATATTTTTTTTTAATAAAACTAATAGCCCCATCTATCTGTCAAGTACCTACCTGTAGCCGACTCAAGGATTCTTCTGTAATTCCCAAATATATCCGGTAGATGAGCATATTTTTCAACTTGTCACTCACGCCCAATTTCCAGATTCAGGCGCCATGATAGCGCTTCGCTCTTTTCTGTTAAGACCGTCCAACCGTTAAGACGTGTTTCCAAAGTGGGTCTCAATTCAGAGGTGAGCAAATAAATCCTTTTCTTGTCCATATTTCAGATAGATATTTATTTTTTTAGACCCTTATTGGAGAGGCTATAATGCTGATATTATATTTCTAATACTCGTCGCAAGATAGTATTGCTATGGAGTTATTCCAGATCATGGCCCAGTAGCAGTATCTTTTTATGGAATCCCTAACCCCTCTTATCTAGGATGGTGGTGATTTGATATAGTACGTAGCTGAATCAATTTGGTGACTGATTAAATAAGAAGAGAAACAGAGCAGATTAAGGTTGTACCAATTTTTATTATACCTACTTTCAAGACAACAGAAATGATTATGAACTCAAAAAAAAATGAAAATATAGTGAAGTGTTCTAATTTAATTTAAAGGTTTATTTTCTTCATTGTTCCTAGTTGATAAATAACTATATTATTTTCAATGTAAACAAATTTCGAAATTTGGGGTTAATATATATATACATTCATTTTCTTTATAACCAATTCTTAATTTAATACGATACAAAGATTTTTTGTTTATGATAATGTTAACATAAAATAATATTTTGGAATCCCTTTGGGATGACGTAACTTTTAATGTTTACTTTTTGTTCATTCCTAAGAAATAATAAAGAATAGTTTTCTTGTAAACTTTCAATAAATCTTAATTTTTTTTTGCTCTTCCCCTATGAGGATAAACCAGGGGTGGCGTCCAATAATAAATTATAATTTCATATTATCTAATTGTGCTTGAATTTAAAATACGATATAGTTTCTATAACCCCGCCCTATTCTCTTCGACAACGAGCGATTCTGGCCTTGTGTATATTATTGTAGCACGGCAAGCGTTACAAGATAACAGGAATAATATTGCAGAATTCTACCAAAACTGTACTGACGGCCCAGAAATTATGAAATGCAAGGTAGAACACGCTATAAATATTGCTAAAATTAGAAAAGCTTGTGGTCCAGATGATACACCAACTGAGTTGCTGAAACTGATAGAGGATGATAACATAAAAGTAGTAGTAAGATTTTAATTCAATATAAAACACCGGAGTGATTCCCACATATTGGCCCAAATCCATCTTTGTCGCAATAACTAAAAAACACAATGCGAGAAAATGCTCAGAATATAGATTAATTAGCCTAATGAGATACACTCTAAAAATGTTCCTAAGAATACTTCACAACAGAATTAGACGCAAATGCGAAGAAGATCTCGAAGATACCCAATTTGGTTTTAGAAATTCTATGGGAACCAGGGAGGCACTTTTTACGCTTAACATCCTATTACAAAAATGCCGTGACCAAAAAAAATATGTATTTGCATGTTTCGTGGACTTCGATAATTCTTCATCAATATTTTCATCATTTGAAAAAGATTGTTCATTATCATCACTTTTACTTGATAGTCAATATTCATATTCTATATCAGACAAGTCAGATTCTTCCTCATTATATTATCTTAAAATAGTACTTTCAAAATTATTGTCCAATGGATTAACTTTTTTTGATATATTGGGAACGAAATCCATCTAAAAATAACAGGTTTTACACAAAAATCTTTAATTTTACAACAATTACAAAACTTCAATTCACGGTCACCGGAGGAAAGTTACAATAAAGCCAAAGATACACACGCCTGTTACTAGAACAATGGCATACCAGTACCTAGGAATAGGGATGGGAAAAACCTACCGGTTTTAACCGAAAACCGGTTTTTTTACTTCGCAATAACCGGTTTTATCGGTTGTTTTTTTGTCCCGGTTATAACCGGTTTTTTATTTTTAAAGTAAAAACCGGTTACTAAGTTTTTACGGTGATTAGGATTAGGTTAGGTATTATTTTGGATCCCAATCATAATTATTATTTTCAAGTAATTATTCCAAACAAAACCATAATTCAAATTTTATTTTATTTTATAAATACAGAATCAAACTGAAAGTGCAAACTCTCATCAGCCAGAAACAATTAAGTTTTATTATAATATTTTGTTGAAAAGGTATTTGTAATCAAAATATTTACATAAGAAGTGATCTGGTACATCATCTATTTTTCACACTTGACTCTTGACATTGAAAGTGGGTGAATGGCTTTTTCTGATTACCAAAAATAATGTTCTGACTATAAATATCGAATTACTGATTACGAATACGAATCTCCAAGGATTTCCCTACGTTTTCAAAACGATACACCCATACAGGAAGTATTAAATGAGTTAAAATGTACCTATTATACAAATATACAAACGTGTTAAAAGTAATACATGATAATTTTTTTTGATGGTATTAAAAATAAAAGATGAATTGCATTATTCAATTTATTTTTAAGTCAAATATTTATGTTGATATTATTTTTTTTAAATCCCATTTGAAAGGGTCTGGGAAATTTTTTATAAGTTGAAATGGTTGGGGTGGGGAATTTTTTGGGTTTGGGAGGAGAGGAAAATTGGTGGGTATTTTAGAGGAATATATTTTTAAATGGTAAATTAAATTTGCATCATTAATTGAATACAATAATTGCATATTATATTCTACTCTCATTATATTCATTGACAATAGAACCTGAATTATTTTAGCGCTCTCTGTTGAGCAGTAGTAGGTATAATAATTTTGGTTTACTGCTCGCTGCATCTGACTACAACCAGATGGAATTCTGTCTACCATATGCTTAAAAGATTCACACTAATGTCCCCATATACAGCTGCAATATTGGCAGATCTCTCGATTAAAAAAGCACCAAGGATGATTTCTGGTTCAGATATAAAACTAATCACTAAAATTGTAAGCATTTTATCGCCTTTCGATAAGGCCACAAAGGAGATCTCGGGTTCCCAGTACATTACTGCTAACCTTGTTATCCCCCTTGTGTCTATTATCGAAAGATTTTTAAAAAACCTTAAGCCAAACCTTAGTACAGCTCAAAAGTTATGCCAAAAACTTATAAGTAGCCTTCAAGAGAGGGGCACTAAGCTTTTACGAAATACCCTGCTTTGCCGTGCTATAATCACGGACCCGAGGTTCAAAAAACTATATCTGAATCCGTATATAGCGGAGACAGTCACATCAAATTTAGGCTCGGAAGTTAGGACGTACCTTACCGAAATCGGAAAACTTTCTCCTTCCTGCTCCTTCCAGAATGAAGAAGCCAAAGTGAGTTTAAAATTAAACCTTCTTCACACGATCTGGAGTTGGTGAACAGTGGTTTCAGTTCAAGTTCTCAGGGCACACAGATTCAAAGTTCTTTTTCAAATGAACTGACTCTATATCTGCAGCGGCCTTTGCTGCCAAGTGATCCGTTTTCATTCTGGGATCAGAACAGAACCTGTATGCCAGGCTTGGCTTTTATAGCTAAAAAAATACATGTCGTTGGTCGGAAGTTCGGTGGCATCAGAGAGACTGGTGTCATCATTGAATGATATTGTGTCAAATGAGAAAAGCCGCTTAACCGACCAACATATATATGAACGAGTTTTTCTCAATAGGCTTCATGAAAAATACTGGCCAACATAATGCTAAATCCATTTCATATTATATAACCTATTTGTAACCTTCTAACCTATACTTTTTTACTTAAAATATTACTTCATATTCTTTTATTGTTTATTATTGCAATATGTATATATTAATCTTACGCTATATATTTAATAATAATCACTTAATATATATTAATAATAAAATAATAAATAAATATAATAATTAATATAATAAAATGGTTTTATTAAAAATTGTGTTTTATTTATATTGATATTGATGTTCTTTCGATAGTACTAATTTTGATCATATTGATATCGAGTCGAATGAAGTATCGCAAACTAAAGTGCATTGTAAATGTAACTTTGTAACTCTTGGATTAAAAAACCGAAAACCGGTTTTTGAAAAACCGGTTTTTTTGGCCGGTATAACCGCCAGGTTAAACCGTAAGCAAAAAAACCGGTATAACCGAAAACCGGTGTTTTGTCAAAAACCGCCATCCCTACTTAGGAAGCTCCAGCTACTGTCCCCAAACTGGCAAGTGTGTACTTTAATAGCTAATCGCAAAGAATTTGATTTTTCTTGCTAGTAACATGCTGTGAGATACAAGGCGCATGCGTGGGGAGTGTCACTGGCATGTGAACTAGCAGAGATTTGTCAGATTTGTTGTGTTGGTGATGAAAATTAATCGTTTTATTTTTAAACTTGTTAATTTAAAAAATGTTTCGTTGGGGCGATGAATAAAGCATCAAATTTATTGCTATATAATAGAGAAATGTAGTATATTTTAAATTCTACATCATCTCTACATATAAATAAAATAACCCCTGATAATGCTTACACAAAAATTGAAGAGGAAATAAGTGAAGGTATTACTATAAAGGAGATAAAGGCCAAAATAAAAAATCACTATAAAATTTTCTCGCCTACCAATCCAATTTCTCACCCAAATTTTTCTATTTTTTGAGTTCCGTTCGGATGCATTATTAAACTTCTAAGAATATCTGTGATCATCAGCAATATTTGCTTGTTGGATTCATTTCGAATACCTTCCATGGATACCCTTTTTTTGTTGGAAACTCAAAAACCTTTAATTACAAAATAAGTACTTTAGTTTCAGATGAAAATAAGTTTTTCGCCTTGCCAGTATATACAAGAGAGCTACTGGCATGCCAATTACTAGCAAATGTGTTTTGTGCTTGCCAGTTACTGGCCTATGCCATCAACTGGAATGCCAGCTACTTTCTCAATTTACTGGCATGTGTGTATCTGGCTTAACTTATAAAGTACTAGGAGTCTGCGTGACTCCAGCTGACCGGTTACGGGTTAAGTGGCAGTGAAAAAACAGAGCATGGTGCTTGTGCGCGTGGTGTATGTTAAAATTAGTGCGATATTGATCAGATTAGATTAAGAGAACATCATAGTCTTGATTTCAAGCAACTCTAGTAATTTATTAATTAATATAATTTAAATTGCTTATTAGTCTATTAAACAGAAAAAAAATTTTAGACACTAGTATTATGCGCTTTTCATTTAGAATTTCCATAAGTTCCCGAGCTGCATGAGTATGGAGGGCTTTTGTGTTACAAGAAAATTTTGCAACATTTGACAGCCAAGATTGAGTAAAAGAAATCTTAAAGAGACGAAGGTTTTGAATTATAAGATAAGTTGCTTTGATAATAAACAACCTTGCACGTGCTACTTAAAAACGCTTTTTACGTATAATGTATTTAAAAGCATAATTTTCCATTAAAAGTACTGACCTACTTTTCAAATCAGACTTCATTTAAATACAAATTTATTTCGACTCCATTTTCACATTTACTCCATTTAATTTCCAGTAAAAGATTAAAAAGTAACATCATAAAATCTAAATATTAAGTAACATTTTTACGCGAACATTCGCCCTAATTGGAGATATTCTCACGTGTACAATCCGAAAGCAGAAAATTAAGAACCGCCAGGAGCCAGACCCTTTTTATTGTACACCAACGAAGCAATTTACCCCTTTGTTAGAAAACAATGAAAAAGGAGAACTTCCCGACAGAACTGTTCATTTTAACTTGTCGACCGTTTTCTTCTTCGTTCCCTATTCTCTTAGAACTTCGGAAACACCTTTCAAGTAGCATGTACCAGGATTTTCCCTTGAAGCATACCGGGTTTTTGTTTTTTCATAGTGTAAGTTTTAAAAAGTAAAATTAGAAATAATTCTATACAAATGACCAGTTATTCAGTGTGGAAACTACTTATGGAATAAAATGTGGCTTGCTCTTTTGTTGATGGATCTCTCAAACGGGATACTTGTATCCTCTCTACTTTAGTTTTAGCCACAAGCTTTTTTAGATTAATTCTAAACCTTCCTATAACTGGGTTGTGATCTGGTCTCACGTCAGATCCGGGGTATGATTTTACTGATTTTATGGAATTTCGGTGACGTTTGCAGATGAGAAGGTAGTCATCAGCAGGACGGTGCAACACCCCATTATCCTTTAATGGGGAGAAATTACTTCAATTAAATCCTCAAGAAATGGATTGGATTGAGTGGCCAACTAGGTCGCCAGATCTTAAGCCTTTGGATTTTTTTCTGTGGGCTTATCTCAAGAACAAAGTATATGCAACACAACCAACTAGCATTGAAGACCTCAAAGAAAGGGTAGCTACAGAAATACGGAATATTTCACCTCAAACTTTAAACAAAGTTCGGGACGAGTTTTATAGGAGACTGTGTTATTGCCAACAACAAGGTGGAGAACATTTTGAGCATTTATTTTAATGTAATCCAATCAATTACCTCGGGTATTCTATGAATTAATTGTCTTAAAGAAAATTAAACTTAATTTCAAAATTTCATCTTGTATTATTCATAATAGATCCTACATGATATAGTTCAGTTGAGATCAGGTTGTTAAGCTTTTAAAAACGTAAAAATATACAGGGTGTTTTATTTAAAATACAGATTATGGACTATGCCAGACTTGCGTGGATCACCCTGTACATTAAATTTTATGTTTAAAAAGCGCACATTTAAATTTAAAAGTTAAGGTATTTCAACGTTTTTTATTATTTTCTAAAATAAGGACACAAACAATTTTATTCCATAAGTGGTTTCCACACTGTATGAAAGGATAATATGGTATTATTGACCTCAAATCTATTGCAAGTGGTAACTGCAGTTATTAAACTAAAATTGCTACTGCGTCTTTTCTCGTCTTAATATATTTGTAATAACCATAAAACAAAACTCATCAAAATCATGGCATATCTGGTTTACCTACGATAAAAACGAGTTTTTCACATAGACTTTTCTCAGTGTCATATTTGGTTCTAATGCTTCTAGTATATAGCGTGAAAAAAATTGTATATCTCAAAAAATATCTACAATATGCATCATCATAAATTCATACATCAACATATATTCCCATGTTTAGAATAATTAATTATGCCGAATATATATCCGATTTCAATTCAATAAAGTACATCATATAGGTTAATTACGTTTTTATATGTAAAACAATTGGAAAACTTCTATATGGTCTAGTTTTTGTTGTGCAAGTTCAATTCAATTTAAAAAAAAAACAGATTGCAAAATTATTATGCGAAATCTATTTTAATGAAATTTAATAGGCTGTTTTATTATGTTATAATAATTTTCCAGACGAATTATGAAGGTCTTAAGCGCAATTTATGTGGTTGAAAACGTTGAATAACACAGGCCAACAATGAATTTGATGTTTTAAAATAAACATCCTTTGTTAGGTAATTTTGACCTCTTGAATCTGAAACTGACATTAGTTTTTTTTCTATCGCCTTCCAATTTTTCGCAAATCGAGATCTTATAAAAATTCATTGATTATACGAAAAGTTTACAAATAAAATTAGAAAAACGTTTTTTAGTGTAAATATATATGGCACAAACAGTTGTCCAAAAATATTTTAATAAAAGTCTGAATTGTGGCAACACTGTAAAATTAGTGAGCTAGTGCAATACATAGCAGACTACCACCTAGCATTGAAACTTCCGTGTTAACGAATAAAAAAATGATTGGCGCATCACCTAGTGACCGGGAGCGTTACTATATATACATGGCGCTAAATTCAAAAGTTTAGTAATATTGCCTAGGATTGTGAACTCATTTTAAAGTAAAGGAAAATCGATATAATCCTAAAATAACAAGAAAAATCCTTATCATATACGATAATAAATATTTTTCGTATACTTTTTGGGTTTTCTTGTTATGTTGAGACTATACAAATTTATTTTCCATTACATTAAAATGTCAAAGTGAATAAAAAAATTAAAGAATAAAATATGAAATAAAATCTTTATTTATAAAAATGTTACAAGAAATGTTATATGTGTTACAAGAAATATTAATAATAGGTACAAGCCAAGTGTAGTATAATTTAGTTTTCTTAATGTGAAAACAACTGGTCAGTATTTAAATAATTGTTTTGTCATTCTTATGTCAAGTTTTATGTGAATAAAAGTCTAATTCTGCAAAAGGCATTTTACTACAATTTTAGTCGCATAAATTTACAATTTAGGGCTCTTAACAGCACTCACCCATTTATCAAACATATCCATATAATTTCGTGGACTTGGAAAACGGTAATGCTTGCTAGTAGTATCCATGCAATCTGGAACACAACATCTTCTTCTTTGTTCATTTCTTCGTTTTTCCATTGGTATTCCATATAATGTGTTCGATGCCATAATAAAAAATCGTCTAAAATTGTACCTTTTTGCACTACTTATATAAAAAATTTTAAATTACAAAATAAATTATAAAAAATAAAACAAATACAAATATGGCGCCGTATTTGTCTAAACTCAACTTTGAATTGACCACAGCACAGTCCCTCCGCACAGGAACGAGACTAGCAGCGCCACCAAACGAATGGGAGCGAAATCCGAACGTGATTTGACCTTGGCTATCCCTGTTACCAATCTAGGTGTAATTTTATCTATGGTGCAATACCGCGGCTGCACCTCTCAGTCGTAAATAAACGCATCAAAATAAGTTGTTAGTTTTGAGCAGTTCAAGGAGGTTTATCGCTGTGTTTCGAATTAGTGCTATTTATTTGTTATTCTATTCTTTTTTCGAGCTATGGAAAGGAGACATTATGTTAATAATGCAGACTGCTTTTGTTACATTTGTGGCAGTTTTTTGGTTGCAAAACAAAGACATAACATAACCTTAGGTATTTATTCGTAATGCGTATCATGCCTATTTTGTAGTGAAAATAGGAGAACAAGACAAATCTTTAGCACCACATATTGTACGTAAAATTTGTGTAGAAGCTTTAAGAAGTTGGTCAAAAGGAAGAAAAAAGTAATTGAGTTTTGGAGTTCCCATGGTGTGGCGTGAGCCAGAAAACCATTCTGATGATTGCTACTTTTGCTCCTGCGATTTAAAGGGATTTAATTGTAAGAATAAAAAAATATTTTATATCCAAACCTAAAATCTGCTATTAGGCCTATTTCTCATGGCCCTGATGTACCCATACCTATTCCACCAAACGTGTTAGAGAATGTATTATCGTCTGATTCGGAACAGTCTGCATTTGAGTCCACAGATCACGACGTTACTTTTGAAGCAGAAGAAGGACCACAACTATTGAATCAAATGGAATTAAACGAATTAATAAGAGACTTAAATCTTCCCAAAGATGCCTCAGAACTTCTAGCCTCTAGACTTCGTGATAAAAATTTGCTGGCTCCAGGTACATTAACCAGTTTCTACAGAAATCGAGAAAAGGACCTGAGTCCATATTTTACTGAAGAAGAATCTTCAGTATATTGTAACAATATTTCTGACTTAGTTATTAAGCTAGGAGCTGCCTCTTATAAAAAGGAAGAATGGCGACTATTTATTGACTCTAGCAAAAGTACTTAGTCTAAAAGATGTTTTACTGCACAATGGTAATACACTGGCTTCTGTTCCGGTCGCTCATTCTGTTCCCCTTAAAGAAACATACGAAAACTTGGAACTTCTCTTAGAAAAAATTAAATACCTAGACCATAACTGGATGCTTTTTGGAGATCTAAAAATTCTGTGTATACTACTTGGGTAACAGTCAAGTTATACTAAATATCCTTGCTTCATTTGTGAATGGGACATTCACGAGATACACGAGCACGAGATACACATTGGACCCAAAAAGAATGGCCTACAAGAGAAAACCTTACGACAGGAAGTAAAAACATAAAACACAATGTCGTAGTTGATCGTGAAAGAATTTTATTGTCCCCTCTGCATATAAAATTAGGTTTGATGAAACAGTTTGTTAAAGCTATTGACAAAAACGGAGAATGTTTTAAATATATTTGTTCAAAATTTCCCAAGTTGTCCGATGCAAAATTAAAAGAAGGAGTTTTTTTTGGTCCCGACATTAGATTTTTATGCAGAGACGAAAACTCAAAATTTTATGACGCTTATCGAAAAGAAAGAGTGGACTTCATTTAAAGAAGTTATCGAAAAGTTCTTGGGAAATAAGAAAGTTCCATACTATGAGAACATTGTCACACAAATGCTACAAAATTTTCGTATTCTAGGATGCAATATGAGTTTAAAAGTACATTTTTTATTCGCTCATCTAGACCAATTTTCAGGAAATCTTGGAGCTGTTAGCGAAGAGCAAGGGGAACGTTTCTACCAAGACATTAAGCAGATGGAAAGACGTTATCAGGGTAAATGGAGCGTATCCATGATGGCAGACTACCGTTGGATGCTACAACGTGATAATCCTGACAAAATTTATAGAAAAATTTCTACCAAACGCAGTGTTTTGACAAAAAGGAAAAGATTTCATTAAGTTGTGCATACAAAATATGTAGTTATCTTTATTTTGAACATTACTCTTATTTTTAAAATATATTAATAAATGTATTTATAAGCACATTTGGTGTTTTTTTTATTTTTTAATTTGCTAAAATATCTTACGTGATAGAAAAAATTGGTTTGCAGATTTGGAATCAGTGCACCAAAATTATATAAAATCACTGGTCAAATTCAAAACATCTTTCAAAAAGCTTTTTAAATAATAAAAGGCATGTTTTCTTCTCTTTTTTTAAGTGTCGTTATTTTATTTCCGTACGACTTTGCTCCAAAATGAATTATTTTAATGTTATAAGTAAGTCAAGTAAAAAAAAACGATATTTTTAGTAATTTTTAAATATTTCAATTTTTTTAATGTTTCAGACCTATTTGGAAGGGACAAAGTCAATTATTATTAATAAAGTTATTACACAAGTTTTTCTGCAAAAATGATAATGCCACCTCTCACATCCAAACGTAGTCGTTTTTTCACAGATCCGCCCTGCTCTATAGTGACATTTGTTTCTTAAACAGCTTCAACCTTCAGGTCATGATGAATAACATAGTTTGACACATACCATGGGGCATTGCAGACATCATGAGGGACTTGAGGTTGGAAACTTTGTAGTCTTTGCATATTTGTACCAGTACATTTTCTTATAAAGTTCAATTATCGTCGTTTGAATGATATATGTTTTTTCCAATTTAAGTGGTTAATTATGGTGAAGCTTCGCCAAAATTAATTAAGAAAGATCTATCTGTTGTATATGACTGTATTTTGGTTATGGGATTAGGTAGCTGTGACTTTATTTTGAAAGACCATCATGTTAGACCTTGGCAAATGCCTGAAAGACGTCTAGGAAGGGCATCTCTAGCTATTCTCGGCTACACTAAGTATTTGCCCGATGGTACCATGTTCTTGTCTAAAGCAGCGTTTCTTAACCTTTTACCATTTGCGACTCAATTTTCTATAATTATTTTCACAATAACAATATATGTAAGCAATAATAATGTACCTTGAGTATTTTGACGTTAAACTTACAGTAAAACTTTAATTACCAAATTACCGAGAATCCGAAACTGATGTCTCTCTTGGCGAGACCAGTCTTAGTGAGTCAGTACTTCTGTATTAGCTAAATTTATTGTGAATGTTTATGCTGTAGTTTGCGTGTTAAGTGCAGTTTACGGTATTAAAATACTCCAAGCAGTAAACATAAATTTATACAAAATCATGGATAAATTTTTAACTGGGCGTAAGCGAGCATTCGATACTAGTGAAGCATCAACCAGAGCATAGGCGAGAGTGGTTCCAAAAATAAAATCTAGAACATATTTAGTTTACCCGTACTGAAGTAAAGAAAGAAGAAAGGCCTCTGTGTATCATTTCCTCAAAAACTTAGCATTTGACAGCATAAAACTTATTAAACTTGGAAGACATCTGGAAACGCTTCATAGTAAGTACATTAACAAATCCCGAGAATTCTTCGAGTTAAAATAAAATCACATGAAAAGCAAAAATCATTAAAAAAATTTGACTGTTAATAAAAAAAGCTTTACTTGTCTCTTATAAAGTCTCATATCAAAAAGCCAGATCTAAAAAGTCTTACACTATTGGAGAAGTGCTTATTTTGCCAGCTGCAATTAAAATTGTAGAAACTGTGGTTAGAGATAATTTTGTCAAAAAAGTGGAGTCTATACCTCTATCAAATGATACTGTTGCCCGTTGAATTAGTGATATAGCTGAAGATGTACAGGATCAGCTACCCGCGACAAGCTGTTTTTGATTCAGTTTGACGAGCCAACAGGTAGCAATAAAGATGCTCATTTTATTGCCTATGTTCGATTTTATGATGGCGTCAGTAGTATAGCAGTAGTAGAAGAACTACTACTAAAGCAACATCGCTCGAATTATTTGATATCTTAAATGACTGTATAAATGAAGTAAAAATAGAGTGAAAGAATTGTCTTGAAATATGCACCGATGGTGCTCGTGCAATGTACGAAAATTTGAATGTCTGCAAGCGCTTGTGAAACAAAAGTCTGTGTGTACATGGACACACTGTATGATCCTCAGAGAAGCTCTAGCTTCCAAAGAAATGTCTCCTGGTCTGAATATTGTACTAACTGCGGTTGTAACAGTAGTTATTTACATAAAAATAAGAGACCTTTGAAAACTAGAATCTTTTCTGCACTTTGTAAAGACATAGGTACAGTACATTCAGCATTATTATTTTATTATGAAGCACGATAGTTATCGCGTGGAAACTTCTTAGATGTTTTTAAATTAAAACATGAAATCGCCATTTTTCTAGAAGAAGAAAATAGACTGGAAGCTGAGATGTTTAGAGAGGGTTAATTTTTGATGAAATTGAGCTACTTGGTTGACATATTCGAGAAACAATACACATATATGAGCCAATACACATATTGGATACAAGTGATAAAGTTAATGCTTCTTGTAAAAAATTGGAATTGTGGAGCAGAAATTTAACAAAAAAGAAACCTAGAAATGTTTTCAAATGTAGATGAATGTATTAAAACTTACAAGGTTGAAGAACAACACGTGAAAGTTGTTTTTGTAACCATTGAAAATCATTTAGCGATGCTGACAAAAAATTTTAAAAGACATTCTTTTGCACACGACAAATTAATAGTTAGTTATGAGAGGGTTAGGAATCCGTGTCAGTGTAATCCGTGTCCGTGTCCGTGTAATCCGTGGAAACTTTACTGAAAATGTCGAAATTAACAAATAGTTTAACAATAAATTCCTCTTTGAATTTTGGGCAGGGATAAATGATGAGTTTTCTGCACTGAAAACCAGAGCGTTCCGTATACTATTATCGCTTTTCTTATCCTACCTTTGCGAAACAAGATTTTTGGCGGTGGCTGCTTTGAAAACCAAATATAGATCGCAGCTTTATATAGAAAAAAACTGAAAGGGTCTATTTCTAATATAACACCTTGTTTCGATAAACATTACTCTGTAAAACAGGCCCAAGAAAGTCACTAATATATATTAAACTTGTTTATAATTTCTTATTGATAAGTTCATAGTACTAGATCAGTACTCTTTATAGGTGTACCTATTATATCAGTGTTCATGTGTATTTTATTTTTTATTTTGTTAGAATTTTGTTTTGCTTTGATTTTAGTAAATTAGTCAATGTTGTTGGTGTTTTTTTCTGATATGCTCACGCCCCCCAATTAGTAAGAAATTTTCAGGTTAAGAATCACTGGTCTAAAGCAAAATTGGTAGTTTAAATAAAGATTTATCGGAGGGTTTGCTGAGATCTCATTTGGGTCTTTGCCAGGTGTTGGGACCATAAATATTTTACCTACTTTCCATTTGACAGGCGAGTATCCAAAATATACAAGGAAAGTATAAAAAGATACAGTATTTGCCTATTAACCTCTTCAGGTAAATTGTTTAGTATTAGTCCCATAATAAGATGATAACTTGGTACTTTTTTTGTTTAATTTTGCAATGACTTCTGTGATTTCACAAATTTTTATTTAGTTGATTGGTGCACTGATCTTATATGGGGCGTCCAGTATACTTAAAATGGATTTTTTGTCGTCTGCATGTGCTTATTTCTGATGTGGTTGTAATATATGCATAATATATTTCGCAAAAGTGCTTACTTTGTCTTCATCACTACGAGCCTAGCTACCATAGGCTTTTCTTATAGAAGTATTAGTTTGTTGTTGGGATTTCAGTTTTTTACCACATTCTATAGTGAGTAGAATTGTATCAATAAAATTTGTTTTTATTATTATTTTGTTACTAATTAACCACCACCAACCTGAATTTGGGTAAATATTTCTTGTGGTTTCAAAAATCAAACACCATATGCTCTTACATCTTCCGAAGTTGGCTTAAGTTCTCTTGTTTGAACTGAATATGTTTAAATATTTATATACTATTTAACTCAATAACAGTTAAATTCGTAGAAGTTTTTTTATTCCCAATTTAAAACTTGGCAAAGATTAAGTTCTGTCACATTTATACAGAACTCATGATCCTGATTCTGTCATGTATGCTTAAAACCATCGAGTTAGAATCTATGGAGAGAGCATCACGTGACTAAAAACGACCTCACTTCGGCCATATTGTTTTGACACTTGTGACAGATCGTATATGTTTATTTACGTTTGTTGTTTTTCGAATATTTTTAGTTTTATAATACTTTTATAGAAACTGTAATAATATATGGTGATAGTGCATAATAATGGTTTCTTGTTCTCAACGTAGTTGCAGTGGCAGAAGCAATGTTAATAAAAAATCTTCAGGAATAACGTTCTACAGGTTAGTATACAAATATGTTAACAAAGTAATGGCCCGTACTTCAGAGAATAAATTAATAGTATTTAGCTGTATTAATTTATCTTTATGTATAATATATCGTGTTTTTAGTGTTTACCGCGGAATAAATAAATCATAGTTTATTAAAAATGTATTGCACTTTGTAGATTATGATTAAATCTTCTGAATAACTAGTCATATTTTTATAGTAGTTTTAATATTATTGAGTCCGGCCATGATCCCACCGCCATATTGGTATCACCGTTAGCCACGCCTACCTACGCCGTTTTTAATACACACGTTAATATGCTCATAGCTTCTCCATAGATTCTAACTCGATGCTTAAAACCCTGCTGCAACATATCATAAAACAATTACTTGAATGTTGATTACAGAACAATAATTTACTTTCGAATTGTCAGTTTGGATACCAAAAAGGGAATGGAACAATTCTACTCTTCTCATTGACATAGAGAGTACTTTTTTAAGCAACACGTTTTTGAGGACCTGTGAAATAAACTGAAAACCAACACTGAACACTCATGATCGATTAGAATTTTAAAAATAAATAATTAATACATTTTATTTATTTTCAGATTCCGTCGTGTAGGTCGTGGTTCCAAATCGTGTGATCGTTTTGCACCGCGTCGTT
Source organism: Diabrotica undecimpunctata (assembly GCF_040954645.1). Classification (NCBI taxonomy): domain Eukaryota; kingdom Metazoa; phylum Arthropoda; class Insecta; order Coleoptera; family Chrysomelidae; genus Diabrotica; species Diabrotica undecimpunctata. The sequence continues at coordinate 21,648,631 of NC_092804.1, read as the reverse complement.
GATCCGATCGTAGTGCAAGCAAAGGGCGCCCCTAGAGCCGGCAAAATTAGTGACTGTAGCAAGTATTGCGGCCCAACCGCTAACGGCCCCACCATTTCGTTCAGCAGCTTCAGACAGTCCTTCACTTCGAATGTCAATTACTTGAAGAGGAGGTTCAGCTCCGGGGATTTGTCCTCGGAGTGTGAAGATGGAGAAGCTCCAGTGGACCCTTATTCGAAGCCACCGGTTACATCACAACCACAAGTAAGCATTCTTCTAACATTTTGACTGTTTAAGGCAAATTAGTCAATGGTTCTTTGAGTATTTGTATTCCACACTTACACCTTAAAGATGTTTTGTGTATACTCGACATCCACGTTTTAATGTAGTTGTAAAAAAGGAGTTAGAAGCTATCAGATTTAAAAAAAAATTGGTCCATAATATAACATCCCTAATCTTGATCACATCATCATCAATTGGCGCTACAGCCCTTCGTGAGCCCTGGCCTACCTCAAAACGTTCTTCTATTCCTCCCTGTCGACTGTGTCTTCTCATACCCTTACTCCAATCTCCTTTAAATCGTCCTGCATATCATCCAGATACCTGAGTTTAGGTCTTCCTCTTCTTCTTCCAACCGGCCTATTTACTATGGTTATTTTAGAAGCATCACTTTGATCCGTCCGCATAACGTCACATTTTTATCTTAACTATGAGTTTAGAAATTACTTCGTCGCTTTATGCGTATTGAACACATTATATTCCAGATTGGTCCAAAAAGCAATATTTTTTGGGATTTTGTATATAATATTTCTCTTCCGAACGTTTCATTTTTTTCTACAATTTTTAAAGAATATGATATATCCGATTCTTATTAACTTCTGATCTAATATTTTGTATTTTTTGATCTACATTATTAATTACTTCATAGAAGTACTCAAGTAAGTTACTTGATAGAAGTTTAGTGTTATAGGTTGTATTTGTGATTCATTTTCTAATATTTGCTTTATACTTATGTTTCAATCTGATATTTTGCGTTTAGTTTCGGTTTGTTGGTAGCTGGTGTTTTGGTTATATTTTCGATCGATTTCCACTTTGTTTTTTTTTGCATATTAGCCTGATTATTGGTTTTTGATAGCTGTAAAAGATTTTAATAATAAAAAGGAAAAGACAATTAAGATTTGATTTCACGTACAGTGCCTCTGTGTATCCGCTTATACGTATTTCGGCCTAATAGGCCTCTTCAGAACGGCTTTCACAGTCGTTCTGAACGTGAAAAGAAATCTATTCTGTCTTAGGAAGCAACTCTAACATGGCTTCGAATGGACGCAAATAGCGATTCGCTAGGATTTTTGCTTAGTTGAGGAGATATGTTGTGGAATGCAAATTTTAGATTCCCCATGTCTCTAATAACATCTTTATTAACGTCTGTTTTGCCTTGCAATTCTTAGAAGGCACAGATTAAAGCAAAAATCTGAATTTGATTTCGAAAATTACTTTACGGATTTTAATAATAAGTTAATAATATAGATAGAGAAATAATATTTTTAAAAAAATGAAAAGACATACATATCTTGTTATATTACTGTTTTATTGTAGTATAAATTTTAGTTTATTAGTTGTTATTATATATATATATATATATATATATATATATATATATATATATATATATATATATATATATATATATATATATATATATATATATATCAACTCTTCATAGTGACCTTGACAAGTAAATAGTAATTAAAAAATGAGCAATATACACAAAAAAAATTACGTGTATGTGTCCCGTATTGTTCAAGTATATTGCCACCCAAGTGAGGCCATTATACGCAGCTGTTAAAGTGAGACTGTATATATTTTTTAGTTATGCACACAAAGAGAGGACAACTTTACGTGTATATTTCCTTACAGCTCATCAAGTGAGGACCCTACAGTGTTGTCGATAAATATGAGATTAGTGGTTTCTACCGCCTTTTTCTGTATAACACAGTAAGAATTATTGTTTAGATGTTTCAGTATAACTTGTAGTTATAAGAAGGATTTCGCTTTGTTCTTGCTCGTACTGTTTGTTAATTTTATAACATTTTAGTACCTAAGCATCAAATCACGGTAGACTTGTCGGAGACTAGCTCAAAGAAATAGTTTTATATTTTTCAATAATTTACATTAAAGATGGATAGGAAATCAAGAATTTTGAAAATGGCATTAGTTGAGAAAAATAATAATCAAAATGGAGGATACAGTGATAGTTCAGGAATGCGAAATTTATATTGCAATATTATGTGTTACAATGTGGGCCAAGGAAAACAGTCCACTTCGATATTTGGCAGTATTTATTATATTTTAAGGAAATAACGAAACCCCACCGTTCCACTTCCCTCTCCTCTTATTTTTAAATAGGGAATAGGGGTTGTCTGCATTTGCTTTTGTACACTTTTTCATTGTCGCTTTTAATGCTCTATTAAACCGTTATAAAAAATTTTATATTCGACCTTTCGTCTTTTTGAAACCATCATCAACTTTATTGTTAGACAACGTTTCGACTTCATAAAACCATCTTCAGTGAAATTAAATGGAAAAATAATACACAGGGTGAGTCTGTTTTTTTGAAGTATGATTTTACACTAGACCTCATTTAGTGAAAAAAATTTCATATAAACAAAGGTCGTATAATGATTTGTTTCTGAGATACGGGGTGATAACATATAAATCATTTTTTAGTTTTTCGCAAATATCTCAAAAATAGTATTTACAATTAACTTCTAATTTTACAGTTATTAAAGGGCCATTCAAACTTATCGAAAACATAAATAAACTCATAACATTATCAATCAGTGACGTGCACTGAGGTTAATAGTTGCACTATTTTAAATAGAACTCCTAGGCCACTGCATATTTGGCAACATTTCTATAAATCTCCATGAAAAGTTCCTGTTGTTTAAATATCGTATCTTTTTAGTTTTTGAGAAAAACAGCAGTTAATCATTCTTTGCAGTGTTTTTTTTTTAATGCTAAAATTTATCGTTTTTAATATTGGCTGTTCATAGAAGTTAATAGTAAAAAATCATAATATTCTTATTGATGAATAATAACATTTTGTACAAAATTTAATATTTTGACGTGACAACGTCTTAAATTAGGTTGTGGCTCGGAGTCATTCATGAAAAAGTGTAACGCCCGCTCACGTCTGTTACAGTGAGTCACCGAACGAGAGAGAGGCCCGCCGGACCGGCGAATGCCTTGCGTCTCTCTCCCACTCAAACATGATCGGTCCGCTGCGCGCGCAGCACTAGAGAATTAGGCGTGTTGAATCGGTGCGTGCTTCCGTGCTTGTGTCTCTGTCTTTCTCGAGCGTTCTTGGCGTTCAAGACACATTACAGCAGAAACACTTCCTTTCATTTCATATTTCTCCTATCATCGTCCTATCCTCAACAAAATCACTCAAATAGAAATTAGTTAAGTTTAAGTTTACATGTACAATGTTTTAGTAAACAAAATATATTTCTATAGTTAAAATTTGTGCAATTCTTATTTTCATTCAATTCCTTGTTCCTATTGTGCAATTTAATAATATTCATATCAATAAATATTCTACCGAGAAAAAGACGTTGTCACGTAAAATCTTCGCCCGTAAAACCGACTTTACAAGCAACCGATTTTTTTAATATTATTTTTACTATGAACTTTTACCAACAGCAAATATTAAAAAAGATAAATTTTTACATTTAAAAAAATATCTGCAAAGAACGATTAACTGCTGTTTTTCTCAAAAACTAAAAGAGATACGACATTTTTACAACAGGCATTTTTTATGTAAAATTGATTGAGAATTTAATAAAATTTAGAAATGTTGCCAAATATGCAGTGGCGTAGAAGTTCTATTTAAAATTGTGCAACTAGTAACCCCAATGTACACCACTGATTGATAATAAGATGAGTTTATTTGTATTTTAGACAAGTTTGGATGCCGCTTTAATAATTGTAAAATTGGTCAATTGTAGATACCATTTTTGAGATATATGCAAAAAACTAAAAAAATATTTATACTTTATGACCCTGTATCTCAGAAAAAAAGCATTATACAACCTATGTTTATATAAACTTTTTTTCACTAAATAAGGTCTACTATAAAGTCCTTATAGCCATAAAGTGTTATGGCATCGAAACGTTGTCTAGCAATAAAGTTTTATATATCGTTGAATTTCTAATAAAAAGATAATATCAAATCTGCAGAAAACTGAATTTAGTACTATGGGAAAAAATGAAGTTGATGATGGTTCCAAAAAGACGAAACGTCGGATATAAAAATTTTTATAACGGTTTAATAGAGCATTAGAAGCGACAATGAAAAAGTGATTTGTTCTTAGTCTGTTAATAACTCCAAAAATAAATAAAAACCGAATTGCAAAATTTTGGTTTTTTGCGAATTTTTTCAAAACGGCTTAAGATATCCTTGATTTTTTAGTGTCAAATTATTGCGCTTTTGATTACGCAACTTTGCCCCAGTTTACCCTTCTCCCTATGTTTTACCGTTTACGAGATCCCCATACTTTGCATCTAATTTGACTCACCCTGTACAATACAATTAACTTTTTGCATAAATATTTTAAAGTTTCTGAAATGCTTAATGTTTATTATTTATCAAAAACATTTTCTGTTTTTACCATTTTTTTAGGTAATGAGATCAAAAGAAAAAAGATTATGTAATAAAAAAGACTATTGATTTTTTTGCGATACAGAAGTTCTTAAATTTTCTCGATATATTACCAGACATCATGAAGCCGAGATTGAAGTTCAAGAAATTTTGTCATGTTCAGTTGGTAATAAAAAAAGAAAAATACTTTTTAATAAACTCAGAAGCAAGGGAAATTTTCTAAAAAGTTGTACCAATGATCGTGTTGTCCCTGTGCGAAAACCTTTATTGGGAGAACTAGAACCAGCAACAATATCATCCTATTTACCTTGCAAATTTTGTAAAGGTTTCTATAAAAGAAAATTTCAGGTGACAGCCATAACTTTGATTTTCTAAATAGGAAAGTACATCATGTGACACCTTATTTAAAAGCTTTTGAAATACTGATTACAAGAATGTATATTATTTTAAGCCTTTCTGAAAACACAGGCGCAAAATTTCGCTCGAAATGTTTTTAAATGCGTTCATTTTTTACGAATCCTGAGGAAACTATTAAGTATTTTTGAAAAATTTAAACGCAGAATGAAATATTACTGTATTATCTATGATCGAAAGTCCCTGAGAACTTCTATAATATTTATTTTAATAAGTCACAGAGGTGAAAAAAATTTTAGTCTGATTTTTTATTTTAAATATATCATTCAAAAGAAACTTTTTGTTTATTATAAGGGACTTTCTGCCCTCGGCAATACTGTAGTCTTTTATTCTGAGTTTAAATTTTTTTAAAATATCTACTTATTAGTTTTCTCACGATTCGAAAAAAATAAATGCGGTTAAAAATAATTCGATCGAAATTTTGCGCCTACGCTCTCAAAAAGGATTAAAGTATTATACATTTTTGTACTATTTGAATTTATTCGACGGTCCACTGTTTTAAAATAGGTTGAACAGATGTTGCCAGTTGTATGGTCCTCACTATGTGTATCGTATGTTATTCAACAGGGCATAGAATATACATGGTTAGAAAATATACGCCAAAGTCAGCGCCTCTATGCGGAAAATCTCTGAACTAAAAATTGATGTGGACCATACAAAATGAGGTCCCACTTTTTTTTGTAAAAAAACAGTTTTTGCCATCAGTACATGTCTACGAAAAAGTCTTACATTGATTGACCAAGTGAGGTCCATATACTGGACCTCACTTTGTACAGGACCTCACTTCAACCGCAGTTTCTTTTGATATGTGGCTCACTTCATACGTTGGGAGAAAATATATATATATATATATATATATATATATATATATATATATATATATATATATATATATATATATATAATAACACTAAATATCCCATTCACTTACGAGTGCACATTTTTTTTATATAAATATATATATAAATATATATATATATATATATATATATATATATATATATATATATATATATATATATATATTGTTATGATTCATTTTATCAGCCAAAGATGAAAATAAAATTACTTAATTGACCATCTAAATAAATTTTCAAGATATCCTGGAGAGTTGTTATGCTATGTAAAATTTAAAATAATATTGGTTTGCTTTTAATATATTTCAAAGTATAAAATATAATAATTCAAAATATTTCAACTGATAAACTATAAAAGATATTTCGAAGAAATGAAAGTCCATTATCTTTGGATTACCTGTAGTAAACAAAATTTAAAGATATGCATAAATTATTTTCTTTGTAAAATATATTTGAGTGAACGTAGTGAAATAATGGAACAATGCGAGTGGATTTTCCAAATAGACTTGTACGCCGATACGGTGAATAAGAAAATAGAATCGAAATATTTAAAATGTATAATTTTCCGTTAGTTTTTAAGAATTTGTAGAAACGATTAGCATGTTAATAGTTTTTAGGAAAGTTATAATTGTAGGTAAAATTGTTGTTTGTTATCTAAATGGTAGATGGGGATAAATATGACGAACTTTGATTGGCGGAGTTTGGAAAAAGTGGGATATTTACGTAGGAATGAGAGTTTAGCTAGATTTTTGAGGGAAAAAAAAATCAGTTGTTTTCCAAAGGTGCAAGGCGAACAGTCGTTGTTCTTTGGCGGTTCCCAAGTGATAGTAAGCATTAGAAGTGAATGTTGGTGAGTTTCGTGGACTAAGTGTATCCTGACGGAAGCTGATCCAGTAAAATATTGTAAGTCATACTTTTCTATTTATATATTCCAAAAGTCACTGTTCAGGTCGGAACGAGAGATTCAGTTTATCGAGAGCAGAAGAGGCTAGCATCTTTTGAACGATACGTGCATCTGAAGGAGATCATTGAAGACGAGAGTTTGTTGCAATAATTTGTTGTAAGATTGCTGATTACCTAGGGAACTGCTAAGAATAGATAGTGTAGGCTACAAGGAACAAGGATTTGGACAACTCATCATCAGAGAGATAGTTTTTCTTTTACCATTCGTCAGTTTTTCTTTATCAACAAAGTTTTTTTTAATTGCTTCAGAAAAGATAGAAATATTTATCAGGAGATATAGAACAACAATTTTGATTTGAAATTTTAATTTATATAGTATATAACATTAATTTTTGAAGGTTCACGTACGTAGAGCAAAATTTTGATAATCATTATATGAGATATTTTTTGTTGAAGATATTTGAGTGTGAATTTTATTTCAATATATAATTTTGTATCATATATGTTTATTATTCCGGTATTCCTTAGACCTTACCTATCATATGTAAAGCATAGATATTGAAGCACGAATATAACCCTGAGATAAGAGAATTAAATAGTGTGATAAAATCATAGTTGCATCATTTAAATAAGTTTAATTAATTAATTAATTAGCTAATTAATTGCTTGGCGCACCTCTGACTTTTAATATCACATTAATATATATATATATATATATATATATATATATATATATATATATATATATATATATATATATATATATATATATATATATAGATATATATATATATATATATATAGATATATATATATATATAGATATATATATATATATATATATATATATATATATATATATATATATTGTTATGATATGTAAAATCGAGAAAAATATTGGGTTGATTAAAATATTTCAAAGTTCAAAAACATTAAAATAATTCAGATAAGTAGGATAATAACCAACAGACATTTTGAAGAAGGAAAGTTTTTAAATTCTTGGATTACCTGTATTAAACAAAATGTAAACTATGCATAAATTATTTCTTTGTTATACTTGAGTGACCCGCATAATTTTAAGTGAAATCCAAAGACAATTGAACCGGGTTTTCCAAATACATTAATGCAGTGATTAAAGACAATAGAAGAGATTTTAGAAAGAGGTTTTTGTTAGTTTTTAAGAATTATAGAAAAATATTATTTGTAAATAAGTTTTAGGAAATTTTATAATTATAGGTAAAAATTTGTTTGTTATCGAAATGAAAAAATGGGGGAATTGTGACGAGTTTTGATTGGCGGAGATTGAAAAAGGTGGGATAGGTATGTAGGAATGAAAGTTTAGCTAGATTTAGGAGAGAGAAAAGATAATCAGTTGGTTTTCCAAGTCTGTAAGACGAACAGTGATTGTTCTCTGGCGGTTCCCGAGAAGTAGCAAGCAGTAGTGTTGAATGTTAGTGAGTTTTTGTGGAGTTAGTGTATCTGACAGAAGCTGAAGCAGCAAAATATTGTAAGTCATATTTTTCTACTTATATTCCAAGAGTCACTGTTCAGGCCAACGAGAGATTCAGTTTATCGTAAAGAGAAGATATTCCAAGAGTCATTTTTCACTCGGGCCAACGAGAGATTCAGTTTATCGAGAGGAGAAAGGCTATCATAATTTGAATGATTTGGGCTTTTGAAGGAGATCATTAAGGACGATATACTTGCAACAATCTGTTGTAAGATTGCTGATTACATAGGGAGCGGTTGAGAGGAGATAATATAGTCTACAAGGAACAAGGATTTGGACCACTCATCATCAGAGAGAGATATTTTTGTTGTCTGCAGTTTTTTCTTTTATTGATAACACAATTTTTACACTTAATTTAGAAAAGATATAAATATTTGATTAGGAGAGTTAGAATAGTTTGGGATTTTGAGATTTCAATTAATATTGTTTGTACCATTAATTTTGATTGTTCACGTACGTAGAACAAAATTTTGAGAATCATTATATGAGATTTGTTTATTGAAAACTTTTGAGTGTGAATTATTTCATTATTTTTATTTCAATATATAGTGTTAGATCATATGTGTTTTTTATTATTCCGGTATTCTTTGGACCGTACCTTTCACATGTAATAGCATAGATATTGAAGCACGAATTTAACCCTGAGATAAAAGAATTAAAAATTGTGATAGAGTCATAATCATATCATTTAAATAATTTTAATTAATCAAAAAAATTAATTAGCTAATTATTGCTTGGCGCACCAAGACTTTAAATATCACAATAATATATATATATATAGATATATATATATATATATATATATATATATATATATATATATATATATATATATATATATATACAAATCTGTCAAACCGATTTGGATTTTCTATTTATTTATCAACAACAAAGCTTATGAATTAGCTTATTTCTATTTTTTACCAAATTTATGATAAATGATCAATCAAGATAAACTTGAGAAACCAATTTAAAAACTACCTGCAAATAAACATCGAACTAGCAAACTAGTAGTAATCATAACTGCATAATTTAAAACATCAAATATTTCAACTTCAGAAGTTACGTCGTATTCCTATACCCGTAATAACCTTCAAGCCTTGATAAATATGTATGAAAATCCGAGAGCTATGTAAAAGAGGGAAGTTTAAATCGAAATCTCTCACCTACGGGTGTACATACATTCTGAATTCTCTGAAAACACGACATTTTCTGGATACTACAACTAGAAAATATATCTATATAGAAAGACAACGGGTTCAAAAATTTATGGCTAGTTTTAAATTTTAGAATAATTTTTTCAAAACTTTATTTATATAAGTTAGTACCTTGTATAATATTTATTGCGCCAAAAAATTTAAATCGCGGTATAGGATTATGTGTCATATATACTAACATAAAAAAAAATCACAAAACTCAATGTTTTACGATGAACTAAAAACTTCTTTGGGTGTGGACGAAATACATTGTAGCACTGTTCATCCGTATATAGATATTTAAACTAACCCATGATGGCATACCAAATATTTTAAAGTCATATAATGAAAAATAATTTTTTATTTGTTAAGAAATAGTCGATTTCGTTCCTTGTATCTTTATCAGGGCTTTTCCACGTCCGTCGTCTGTTTTTTTTTAAGCTGTTCTTCACGTATATACTTTTTTTATATAAAATATTGTTAAAATAACTCATTAAAATCATCCGATCTAATAACTTATAGTCTATTCTTAACGAAACATCAAATTATTTATCTTAATCTAAAAAGTTTCCGTCTCGTGTCTGTAGCTTCCAATAAAACCAAGAACATGCAGCAATTTCCAATAAAAAATCTGTCACGTGTATCGTTGCGACGTGACAAGTTCGAAATCTACTACCCTCAACGGATAAATCCCCCGAGGGTTGCATCATGGCTTTTCAGAGGATTCGTCTTTTACAAAGATATAAGATAACAAGAGATAAGTCTGTATTAAACGTGAAAAATGACTCGCTGAATCGGAAAGATTGAAGGAAGACAGGCGAAGAAGTTTTAAAATAAGTCTTATTTTTGTGAAAATTGTTTGAAACTAAAGAACTTAAATTATACTTTTATATACGGAATCTAATAAATTGAAAATTAGGGATGTTACCAGGGGATATTAGTGTGAGAAAATCACTAACAATTGTAAAGTAATAGCTCGAAGAGAATAAATATATTAATTAGTGGGTGTAGGATACTAGGGGCTATGAAAGTGAGAGGTCCACTTCTAAATTTAAAAATCCGCACTCATCAATCTATGTCCACATAAAGAACAAATTTCAAATAAATGGTAAATACAGAAATAATTGTAAAAAGCGTAAGTATATAATTCAAAAATACAAACATAAGATTATATAAAAACGAACATAGACAAAATACAGATAAAATACAAGATAATCCAAACAGATAAGGTTATATCTTTAAGTCAAGTTGAGCTATCAATTCAAGACTTGCAGGCGTAGTTTTGAAAAAGTCTTTTGGGTCCCCTCGATATGCCCTCAATTCACATGTCTCCACTATGTGTTGGATGGTTTGATCTGGAGCTCGACAGTCGCAGCTGGAGGTAGGCTGTTTTCCCCATTTATGTAGGTTATGTGCGCATACTGCATGTCCCGTTCTAATTCGGTTTAGGCTCTTCCATATGTTTCGTGGCTGGTCCAAGCCATCAGGCTTTTGAACTGGGTCAATAAGGTTGGATACTTCAGGTGGGCTTCCTCAGTCCACAGCGTGCGCCATCTGGAGGTAACATTGAAATCATCTGCTGTTAGCTGTTGGGCTGTTCTTATGGGTGGTTTTCTGGATGGGAGTCGGTTTGCTGCTAAACTCGGGATGTCTTCATGGATTGGTAGTTGCAAGTTGCTATTTACTTTCGAATACTTCGCCTTTTGTCTTCGTAGAATAGGCGGAGGAATATGGCTAAGGATCGAAAGCCAATATAGTGGAGTAGTCTTGATGCAGCCGCTAATCATTATCATTGCTATATTAAGCTGCGTATCAACTATTTTCACATGACGATTATTTAGCCAGAACGGTGCACAGTACTCTGCCACAGAATAAACCAAACTTAGCACAGATGTTCGTAGTGTGTCAGCAGATGCGCCCCAGTTCGTACCACAAATATTCTGGATAAGGTTATTTCTACTACTTATTTTTTGTGCAGTTATTTGTAGATGTTTTTTAAACTAGAGAGTCCTGTCCAAGGTAACCCCCAGATATTTTGGGTAGGGTTGGTAGGGTAGTGCTACATTTCTCATTTTGACCTCTAATTTTTGGTTTGCCTGTTTGTTATTGAGGTGAAAACAGCTTACTTCAGTTTTATTTAAGTTGGGTATCAGGCGTATTCGGTTATAATTCCCTTTCGAAAAATAAAGAAATAAATTCAATCTTAAAAATTATAGGCCAAGTAGCTTATCGAATCACCTACAGAAACTCTTTACTTAGATACTGGGAAATAGACTGGAAACAAAATTTGATTTATGTCAATGTAACAAGCCGAGTATAGATCTACTGTGCCTACTACACTTGCGCTAATATTATTCGAAGTATACGAAATAGCGTTAATGAGCATCTGTCAGAGAAGATTAAAATTAGACGTGGCGTGTGACAAGGCTGCGATTATCACCAATCCTTTTTAATGCCTACTCGGAAGAGATTCTGAAAAAACTCTTGAAGGCTGTAACACAACAAGCGATGGATAGTGTTTGAAGTACACAAAATGAACGAGGTCGCGTTGCTTAGAGTCGGAAAAGATGTGAAGGTAGTTCTTGCGACCGTCTTATTATCACATAAACAAAACAATTGATGAGGATAAAAATTTGGAAATAATAGCTACTAGATATAAACTGGCAATTTGCCAAAAAGGGTAATTTTCTTCGAGTGACAAAGAAAACTCTTAAAACCAAAATACATATAACAAGAAACAATAGCCAAAGTACATATTTAGCCAAATATTAAGAAACAATCACACCTACCATGTATGTTCGTTCAGCAAACCTGTTAGCAATAAATTATTTATACGCCGAACTAAAACTTTATACAGGATGAAATTTAAGATACTTGAATTAAGCCTTATAGGTTTTTTGGATCGCTACAGAGTGAAACATATGGAATAAAGGTAAATGGAATTTTTTCTTTTTCAACAACCTTATCTTTGAATTCTTGAATTTCAGGGTGGGACAGCGTCCATTAATTCATTATTGAACCTTTTTCTGGGAAAAATAAATGCAGGTGGTACAAAAGTACCAATTGCATTCATCGAACATACAACTGTTAAATGCTGACCTCGTTCCGCACTGCTCAGTGCTACAACTTGTTTTCGTCCCTTGGTTGCAAACACTTTTTGAGGCCTTGTTTGAGTAGTACTAAGACCTGATTCATCAACGTTGAATACATTTTCCGATTGAAAATTGTCAGTATCTAAAACTTTTGCTAAAGAGATCAAATATGCTTTAATATTGTTCTTATTAAATGCTTGTGCTGGCGCGAGAGATGTATTTTCTAGTTTCTGAGTGAAATGGTACTATTTCTTTTTAAAAAAACCCCTCACCCACTTCCATCCAGCAAGACGAGTCGTTTTATTGAATTTGTGTTTGATGTTATTTCTCTCAGCAAGTTCGAAAACTAATCGTCTCAAATTTAGCGCTGTGAGACCAAAAAATCTTGTTTCCATATCAATCACATGAGTAGCTAACTCTTGCTCAAGATAAGGAGGTAGTGTAATTCTTCGGCCACCCAAATCTGCTTTTCTTTCACCGGAGTTGTTTGCAAAACGTCTACGGAGTGTCGTAACCGGAACATTAAAAGTTTTGGAAGCCAACAGACATCCATCTTCTTTTCTTGGATGTATTGAATTGCCATATTCATGTTCTCTTCCGACCACTCCTTCCTATGTTTCTTGGTAGACGCCATATTAATAAAGGCCCTGCAACAAAACCTAGCCTTTATATCTGATATCAGGAGATATTCGACTGTTTAAGGTATAATTAGATTATGACAATCAAATTTTTAAGGATTGTTCTACTTTAAGTTCCATCTTCTATCGAAGGTTGGAAATCATCATGGCTATCCGTCATGGACTCTCCGCATCTTAAGGATTGTACTAAACCTTTAAGGATATTTCAGATATTAACTTAACACTTAAATCTACTATTGAAGATTGTGTGCGATTTGAAAGCTCCAAATTTGTTTAAAAAACCCTACAAAATGGTATTGTTTATCTACTTTTACCTTAATATAAGTAAAAAGTTGAGTTTTTGAAATTTTTGCAATTATTATTCATTTTCCTTTGATGGCATATAACATGTGCACATGATGGCATACTGTGCCATCATTGGAACACATCTGCTATGCCGTCATAGGTAAGTACGCATCAGATTTAAAGGAGAGCGTTATCCTCTAGCACCACAATGGCAGAAGTTAAAATGAATTGCCTACTGAAGCTTAATACTAATCAAAATTGCATACTTACTTTGGACATTTTAAGTTCAGACGAGAAGCGTCAAAAAACTGTTTGTGTTAACGTGCGTTATAATAGTTCAACACTTAACAAATCACACTTTTCATTACAGACTTATCTGTGGAACTAATAAGTGTTAGTAACTTTACCGTTGCAACTGAACACTGTCTATGCGCATGCCTATGCAGCCGATATCGTTCGACAGGAACCGATTTACAAATTACACGTGGTATGCCATCAAAGGCAGTATGTCATCATAGGCATGTTTCCCCTACTTAACTGAAACCAATTTCCACCCTTATATTAATACAAAAACATCTTCACCTTGGATTATAAAAATTCTAACTGTCAATTGCAGTCTATTAAAATTACAAAAAATAGCACCAACCCTAATCTTATCATACAACTCTTCACAGATCTGATTAACTCTCATTCCGATTACACAGTATACTATACAGACGCGTCTAAAACTGAAAATGGAGTTGGAGTGGCAATAATTACCAGCACAGAGATTCAAACATAGAATTCCATATACTGCAACTATATTAACAGCGGAACTCTATGCAATTTACTAAGCGATACTACACGCAAATGCAAATGCAAATAAGATGAACAAACGACAAATCGTGATAGATTCTATGTCATCACTACAAATAATCAGGAAAATATACACTCAGTATCCATTAGCTTTACTAATAAAGAAAGAACTAAATAAATTGCATACTAAAGATACAAGCATCAAGTTTGTCTGGGTGTCATCACATGTTGGAATAGCAGGTAGGTAACGAAGCATCAGACAAATGCTAAAGAAGCTATAAACGACAACAGTATCCCCATATCACCCCAATCTATAAGTATGGATCTAAAAAGCTATTTCATAAAACATCTGTTAGAGAACTGGAACAATAAATGAAAATCCACTCCAAAACTTCAGGAGATAAAAAATAAGGCTGGACCATGGCAACCACCGAGGTATCCAGACGAAAGCAAATAATTATTTCCCGTTTACGACTTGGACATACCTAGTTTTCTCATGAACATTTGTTCAAAAAAGAAGAACGTCCAATTTGTGATAAGTGTGGTTAACTTCTTACGGTAAAACATGTGCTAGTGGAAAAGTGCGTAAAGTTCAATCGTCACAGAAATAAATACCATTTACCAAACAATCTTAAAGACATTTTAAATTGAGAAAACACTATAGGATAACCTATTTTTGTTTTCAAAAGATTGTAATTTCACAATTTTGTAAATAAAAAAGGCTAAACTATAAAGTTGTAAGTTAAAAAAACCGTTTAAAAAAATTAGTAAAAAATTAATACAGATACAACATCTTGAGATTCATAATTCAAGGAAAAGTAGAGGGTAGGAGAGGCGTAGGAAGAAGACACGTTTCCTGGTTGAAGAACCTGAGAGAGTGGTTTGGTTGCAGCTCAAGGCAATTGTTCAGAGCAGCTGCCTCGAAGGTCAGAATAGCCATGATGATTGCCAACCTTCGTCCCGGAGATGGCACTTAAAGAAGAAAAAGAAGAAGAAAAAATTAAATAAAAAAAAACTTCCTGTGTAAAATGGTATAAAATTTTTATTATAATTTTAAAATTATCCAAAATGGATTTATAAATTTTTAGAACATTTTTGATCCTATCAGATTATCATCAAAGTAATTGCAACTAGCCACATAATGAGGTCAGATGAACCTTAAATTACATAATTAGAGTAAAAACATTATAATTATTAAGACACTAGTCCGATATTAAGGGATTACATTTTTTAAGGGAACTTACAATTTCCCAGATCGAAAAAGGGACCTTACGCTCTGAGTGGCAACAACCAACTCAAGGTTGTTTAAAACTTAAAAATGCAAGAAATAAAAAAAGCTAATATTTCAGTAAGCTAATGCTTCAGTATGTCAAAACCTACAATTTTTGATTGTATCATTTTATTCATAAAATTTCTTAGTTTTTGAAATGTAAAAAAAAAATTTAAAAAGATTTTTTTAAAAGTTATTTTTTTTCAAAATTAAGCTTCTAAATCCAATTCATTCCAACTTCCACAACCTTTTGTTGACATATGAGTAAAGTAAACATTGACATTAAAAGTTTCTATTTTAGCTATCATCAAAATCGATTTCAACTCCATGCAGCAATAACTCGGGTTCTACACCATCAACAAAAGTAAAAAAATTAATCTCTCTGTTATTTAATTACCTTTATTTTGTTTTTATCCATTTTTTTTATAAAACTTGTAACGGAAACATATTTTAAAAATAAAATGTAAATACTGCTCTTAAAAATAAACACTTTGTCGCCCACATATTCTCTTTTACTTACATATTTACACTTTGTTAGCCGCTAACGATCGATTTTTCACCTTTTCCGAGTATTTGATTCATGAAAAATTCCAAAGTCGTAAAGCTTTGTTTTAATATTTGAAAACATGGCTCTCAAGTTCCAGTTCCAGTTGAATTAAAATACAACCTATAGTTCCTCAGGGAAACTTACTTTGTTTTAAAGTCGAGAACGGATACGTTGAACGATTCTGAAGAATGTTTTATTAATACAAGTAAGTTATGTGGAAAACATAATATTATATATTTATTTTTCCTTGGAGGACTACAAACAAAGATTTGTAGAAATAGATTACCAGAGCTTAAAAGTTTGTAAATAATACAAATATTTACTATCAAAATGGATTTCTTTTACTGAAAATAGTTTGTATGAGGGTTAACATGCTTTTTTAAGCGTTTTAATCAATTTTCGAAGCAATTTTTTGATTTCTAATTTGGTAACTCTAATCTTCCTCTTCCCTTACTACATCTCTTTCGTCTTACAGATTTTCTTCTTCTACCTCTGTATTAAGTGCCTGGACAAAGTATTCCACCCATCTACTCAATACATCTTTCCTTGTTGTTAATAGGTCTCCATTCTAACTTCTGGATTGCCTTATAGAATGCTCTGAATTCTTTCTCTCTGTTGAGGGTTTCTATATATTTAAGTTCCGTATTAAGGTGGTTTCGTTTTTTCTTATGTATATCCTCTTTTCTTCTCTTCTGTTTGTCTGGTAATTCTCTACAGTTGTTTTAGTTCGACGGGTAAGTATCTTTCTGTAGGCGTCATTTTTTCTTTTGTTGCATTCTTGCATTCATCGTCAAACTAATGATTTTTACGGGTACAAATTTCTGTTCCTATTTTATCTTTCGCTGCTGCTTCAATGTCTTCCTTTATTCTATTCCAGAAGGAGTCTATATCCTACTGGACCAGACAGTAGGATATAGACTATAGACTAGTATATAGAAGGACAGATATAAGGCCTTCTTTATTTACATTTTGGTTCCTTAGTCTGTTTGTAATGTTTTCCGAGTATCGTTCTGCAATTGTCGCATAAATCAGCTTTAGCACATTCCATTTTTTGTATCCATTTTATTTTTTTTTACTGGTGTTTGAAATTCTAGCCCTCAATATTGAGATCACTAGGCAATGATTTGAGTCTATGTTTGCGCTTCTATAACTTCTCCAGTTTATTACGTCTGTTTCATGCCTAGAATCTATTACTTGTGATCAATCTGACTCGTTGTTCTTCCATCAGGAGAGGTCCAGTTTACCTTGTGTATGTTATTGTGTTCAAAATAGGTGCTATTGAGTGCTGCTGCTAAGTTTATCAGTCATAATCCATTATCGCTACTGATGTTGTGTAGGCTATGCTTTCCTATCGTGGGCATGAAAACTCGCTCTCGTCCTATTCTTGCATTCAAGTCAGCTAATACAATCTTGCAGGCTGGCTTTAGGTCTTCGAAGAACTATTCTTTTATTTCCTCTGGTTTATGATCAGTTGGGGCATGTGCATTAATCAAACTGTAATTAAAGATAACTGTCATATTATACAGATATCGTAAATTTTATGTGAAATCACAATTGCATCAGGGCTGCTCTCTGCTTAGTTTTTATTAATTCCCATTTGTATTGTATAAGATATATATATATATATATATATATATATATATATATATATATATATATATATATATATATATATATATATATATATATATATATATATATATATATATATACAAGGATTTCCACAGTTTTCACTGTATTCCTTTTCTCAACCGTTTTCTCCAATTTTTCCTGTTTAGCCAGTCCCCTTCCTGTATGTTTCTCCTACTCATTGCTTCGTCTACTTCATCTCTGAAAGATCTTTGGGGTCTGCCTCTCTTTCTTCTTCCTATCGGGCTCCACTCTGTTATTCTATTTATCCACCGATTTTGGTCTGCTCTTCTGACATGTCCGTACCAGGTAAACCTCTTCTGTTCGATGTAGTCTATTATGTCGGAGTTCATTTCCATTCTCCTCTTAATCTACATGTTATTTATTCTACCTCTTCTTGTTACTCTGCAGCTTCTCCTTAGGAGAAGTAAAATTACAAAGTAATATTCTCCATTGCAGTGTTTCTTAACTTGTAGTCCGAGTAACCCTGGCGACTCGAGCATGTGTTAGTGGATCCGTGGTCTGATCTATGGACATTTGAAATAATAAATGAATGTTAATCTAGTAATCGTTGATCCGACCGAGACTGACCGAGTGAAGTGAGTAAAGCAAGTGAGTGAAGCAAGTGAGCGCAGCGAACCTTGCATTCTGGCATACAGCCTATGCTCTTTCTCCACACTTGCTTAAGATTTACACTTGTTTTATTATTCATGTGTTAAGATTTAATTAAGCGTATTCTCATTATTTTGTTTTGTGTTGCGTTACAGTGTGCATAACTTTATAGATATTACGTTTTTAATGTGATTGTGATAATGAAACGCTGGTTAAAGCCAAATAATTCCGCTTTAGAGGAAGCGAATGAAAGACCATCCACTGCAAAGGTTAATAAACGTCGTAAGGTTTGTGACGAATACTGAGCTTTTAGTTTTACATCTATTAATTAAAACGGTGAAGAAAGACCTCCGTATGTCATATGCTACGAAGTTTTGTTGAATGAGTCGATGAAACCGGCCAAAGTTCGATTTCATTTAGAAACAAAACATCAAGACCTTCGTCACAAATCACACCTTGACTGGGATATTAATGACTAGGAGCACGTATTGTTCACTGATGAATTAATCTTGGTATTGCTTATATAGCTCAGATAGACGTATGAGAGATACTCTACAGCCAAGAGAACGCTACATACAGCGCAACAAACGACCTATTACTTTATTCAATGGAGGGTCTATAATGGTTTGGGGAGGTATATTTCTTAAAGCGCGAACGGACCTTGTTGCTTTACAAAGAGCTTCTTTAACAAGTAAAAGGTATATTACAGACATTTTGTCTAACCATAGTAGTTCCGTTTGCTTCGTAAATAGGAAATAATTTTCTTTTAATGCATGATAATGCTCGACCACATGTTGCACGTGCGGTCCGTGATTATTTGGACGAGGTTGAAATAGAGACCATAAACTGACCACCCTGCAGCCCTGATCTAAATCCCATAGAGAATTTGTAGGATAGTATGGATCACCAATTTAGGAGCTGACAACATCACCGGTCTCTCTTGATGACTTAGAAGTTATGGTGAGAGAAGTTTGGGATGCAATTAATCAAGACCAAATTTGCTGCTTGATTTTAAGTATTCCACGTCGCTGTGAAGAAGTAATTTGATGTAGAGGTGAAAATACTTCTTACTAAGTGTTTTTGGGAGAGGATATTGTTAAATATTATTTAGGTTATGTTTTCTTAAGTTTAAGCTGTATTAAATGTCAATAAAGTTCATGTAAGTAGTATTTTATTTGCTTTAAATGTTAATAAAAACTTGTTACGTTTGAAGTTCTGTATAGTGTTTGATAATAAAGATATCGAGACTTTTTTTATAAAAATCTTTAAAAAGGATAAAACCATCTCAAAGTATTAATAGGATTTAGCGTTTCTCTCTAAAAAATTCCACAGGGTATTGCAAAATACGATAAAAAACACAACTTTATTTTTACATCCCGTATACAAATAAAACGTTGATATTTTTCTAAAGATATTAACACAGTGATATATTAGAAATAGACCTATAATGTGAAAAAAAAATCATCAAAATCCCATCATCCTTTTAGAAGAAAAATAGATTCAAACTTATGGTAATTTAGTAGTGGGATAGTTTAGGGTAGCAGTGTATATAAATTAAAAAAGTATATAGAAAGGGAAAAAATTTTTTAAACACCCTCAATATGATATAATCATTATATAATACACCACTAAAATGTGAATATGGTATTCGTATAGTTCGTGTTCAAATAGTTTAAATAATCGGAAATATTTTCCGTTCGAAAACTGAGTTAAATTGAGAAAGTTTTCATAATATGGAATTTTACCCTTAATTTACTGAAAATTTGCATGAAAATTACCCGTTTCGTGAATGTTTAGAAATAAATATAGGCTAAACGAGAATTTGCAAACTAAACACAATTAAATTAGACGTACCATTAAAAATTATGTTGTTACGTGTTTTGTTTAATTATGTATATAATAACAATAATAACTTATTCATTTCGGGGGAGGAGGACAAGGTTCACATTCCTGAGAAATAAGATTTTTTTAGGATTTTGAAATTATTCAGCAATCTTACAATGCTTTTTATTTAAAAAATTTATTAAAATTCTTTGTAAAAGGTATATATTTAAAAACCCAAACGGGCTGTGTTAGACAGAACGTTTTCGGAATACATCATTCCATCATCGGTGTCCTAGAAAACATGTAACCACTTAATTAAAAAGAACATGAAGTTAAAATTTTGACCAAGGTTAAAGAAAAGTGTGGTTAATACTTACTAGGAGTACATGAATGTAGCCACTAAATATATGGGTAAAAACCCGTTAACAAATAATAAGTTACATTTGTTCGACATTATATCTTATAAATACTTATGATGTTAAAGTTACCGTTGGATTAGGTAACATGGCGACATATGACTCCACGTTGAAGTTGCAAGTCCTGAGACGGTGTGTCTACGAGGACTTTATGGAAGCAACTGATTGAAATGACAATGTTGACAAGTTAGGACGGAAGTCATAACAGAGTAGTCAATATAACTGTATGTGTCTACTTAAGACAAAAGCCAACGTTAATTAAAATTGTTAGAGTAAAAAATTTTAAATTAATATAACAGTATCAACCATCAATGTTGTTATTTTAAAATTATGTATATGAGATGAAATGTGGAGAAAAGACTTTTTTCTTTTATAATTTGCATTATTTGTACCCATAGTTAGTTTAACTTCGAACAAATAAGCTGTTAAGTTGTTAAACTGTCGAGTTGCTGCTCGATAGGGATGGGAAAAACCTGCCGGTTTTAACCGAAAACCGGTTTTTTTACTTCGCAACAACCGGTTTTATCGGTTGTTTTTTTGTCCCGGTTATAACCGGTTTTTTATTTTTAAAGTAAAAACCGGTTATTAGGTTTTTACGGTGATTAGGATTAGGTAAGGTATTATTTTGGATTCCAATCATAATTATTATTCTCAAGTAATTATTCCAAACAAAACTATAATTCAAATTTTATTTTATTTTATACAGATTTAAACTGAAAGTGCAAACTTGTAACTTATTGGATTAAAAAAAACCGAAAACCGGTTTTTGAAAAAACCGGTTTTTTTGGCCGGTTATAACCGCCAGGTTAAACCGTAAGCAAAAAAAAACCGGTATAACCGAAAACCGGTGTTTTGTCAAAAACCGCCTCCCTACTGCTCGACTGTATGTTCTGTTAGAACTCTGAGGATTGTTAGACAATTCGTTTTGAATGGTAGGTTCTCATATTCTACTTTTTAACTTACTGCTTGGTCTTGTTCTTATTTTCTCTTCTTTTTTGAAGTTTACAAATAATTTCATATCCCCGATAACTTGCAAGGTGATTTTCCCGTAAATAGACTTTATTTAAAACAATTTTTAATGAGATTATTTAACTTCAAATAAATTCTATACAACTGGCAGCCTAAGTTGTTTATTTAATAAAAAAAACGGTAAACTTTAAAATTTCTTTTTTTACTACATGGTTTTTCGTGAACCATTTATGAATTTTGCCATTATATATTTTTTTTAATTCTGCAACATCATACATCCCTTAGTAATACATCAAATTGTGTGAGTTTAATTATTGGTGGACGTGCCTGTTACATTTCAAATTATGGCCAGAGAACGGAATACGGTGCAGAGGACTTTTCGATTATTGTACCAATATTTGGGGATTTTTATTATTAACGGAAAGCAAGAAAATATGTGACTGGAGTCTTTGTTTTTTTGTATACTAATACGTTTGAAATTTAAATGGATATGAGTTTTGATATATGACAAAACCGGTCTATACATAATAAGTTTGTTTATTGGACAGATTATTTCTCTAGTGTTGGGGAAAAAGGACATAAGTCGAAATCTGTTGTTTTTCAGGAAATTTTATTAAAGGTTTTATTCTTGTCGTATAAATCCATTTTTAAATTAAAATTACAGTTATACTAATATTATAATATCATAATATATTTTCAAATTGATGATTTTTGATTGACTAAGTCTTGTGAATATGACTTTGATTGCGATTGCTGACTTAAACCTATATGAACTAACATGCTAGCCATTATGATTATAAAAACAAGACTATTTTTATGGTTAAATAATGATAAGTATGGTAAATACTTTAGTATTTGAATATCATCTACAAACACAGGGAAATACAAAACCGTAAAATAATGGATTAATTAATTAATTTTATTCGGTGAAAAAAAAAAACAATATAAGTAAAATACATCACTGAAAATGTTTATTACGTATGTACCGTATCTAAGTCTGGATTTTCGGAGTCTGGATCTAGGTCTTCTAAATCTGGGTCAACGTCAGCTGTTGCATTTAAATGTACAAGTTGCTCATAAAAGCTTTTGTACACATCTAGAATAAGGGGTAGTAATTCCAAGAGATCATCTTTCTTGGCCTTGAAGATTGGAAGTGGTTCTGTATATTTTTTTGATAACGAGAGTGCAACCGTAGGGCTACGGCGATTTAAATTCAAAATGGAGAAATCTTCTGTTTCTTGAAGAGATTTTTTTAATAAATTAGTCCCCGTTCCTTTGTGTATCTGAGCCATTTGCTATATATATTTTCATTTTTTACTATCTTGTTTTCTTTTTACAAAGACACTTTTCAACAAGGCTGCAAAGTCATAAAAATCTTTTTGTAATTTTTTACAACTTTCATGTGAGTGGTATGACACAAGAAATTTGTGATCGATTTAACTCGACAATTTTTTCATTTGAAGAACAGTTGAGAACATACTTGCTACGTAGAAATTCTTATTTTGTCCACTGCAAGTATCCGAGTACAAAATCACTTTCTTCACTTCGGAGGGCATTTCATAAGCTTCTTAATAAGACACAAAGCAATTTCGTTTGCTCCTCTCATGGCCAACGACTCGTGCTATAAATACAATGAAGCAAAACCATTTCCACAATTGTGTATTATAAGATTGGTCCAATATTTTCTTTTATAAAATGAAACCGATGTTTCTAAAAACGGTGCCGGTGCTCCTTAATTATCTTCATAATTCTTTTACATCTTTGTGACATTTTTAGTTCCCAAAAACACAATTAAATACAAATTTTTATCACTTACTTAGACACTTACACACACAAGCAATACTTGTTTGTTATTGTAACGGATCATAAGGAATTAAGTCAGCCTATCCTTGACAAGTGTAAACATACTGTTGTAAGCTTGCGGTGGTAAAAAAGATTTTAGTCAACATAAGGCCGTTTATCCAAACAGAACCGGTTTTACACGACTTGCGTCTATTAAATGAGTAGAGGATAAAGCTGTTAGAAATACATTAGACTTGTGTCCTTTCAACTAAATTGATTAAATTTCATATCGCCAGTGTATTTAACTCAATATAGTCAACACTTGACTTATGCCCTTTTGCCCCAACATTAGAGATTTGTGGTTAAATTATCCCTAAAATCTTAAATGGAAAGGGGGGTCGAATGATCCATCATTTAAAAGGTTTTTCAACTCCCTTTACAATGATGTAAAATTCATGTACTTCAATACAGTAGATTTGGAGATTTATTGATTTAAAGTTTAAATACATCATCGTAAGAGGAGATCAATACATAGCAGCAAAGTTGTTAAAAAATAAAGAATGAACTGACCTGTGAGCCGAGTAAATGTTGAAAATGACCACCATTACTTTCCATGCAATAATAAAGATTTTGCTGAAAACGTTGCCGGACATTTTGCAATATTTGAGGAGTAATTTGATGGCACTCATTCACAATTCTTTGTCGTAAATCTTCTAAATATGTTGGCTGAGTAGCATAGATTTTGCTTTTTAAGTAACTCCACAAAAAGAAATCCAAAGGTAATAAATCTGGCGATCTTGGGGGCCATTCAACGGCACCTCTTCTACCAATCCATTGACCTGAAAAGTCTGATCTAAATAATGCCGAACTCATAATGCGTAATGTGGTGGGGCACCATCCTGTTGGAACATCAACATATTCTCAACGTATCGACCATCATTCTGATTTTCAATTATATCTGTTAGCGCAGGATCTATGGCATTTTGCAGTAATTCCAAATACATTTCACCAGTCAAATTTCCAGGTAAGAAAAAAGGACCAACCAAATGATCGCCAAAAATGCCAGCCCAAACATTTAAGTTTTGTGGCTGCTGTGTGTGTACCTCATGGTAAATTCTGGGATTAGAGTCCGACCAATATCGACAATTATGACGATTTACTTCGCCATTAAAAAAAAGGAACATTCGTCGGAAAAGCAAATGTCGTCGTTAAATAAAACTTGTTCATCGTTTGTAATTCGTTCGCTCATAACTTCACAAAATTCTAATCGCTTATCAAAATCGTCTTCATTAAGTTCTTGTACACGGTGAATTTTTTACGGATGAAAATTATGGGCCTTTAGAATCCGTTGGATAGTACGTCGACTAACACCACACGAAGTTTGCAATTTGCGGGTACTTAATGTAGGATCTACAATAACTTGCCCTAAAACCCCCACTTCTGTTGCTTCGTTCCTGATAGGATTTTCAATATTACGTTTTTTATTGGCGACTGATTCAGTTTCCCGAAATTTAGCTACAAGTTCTAGAACATATTTTCGGTGCACATTATTGTTCTCATGTCGCTCATTAAAAATTTGTGCTGTTCTATTAGCGCAGTGATTATTTCCGAAAAATATTTCAATAAATTCAACCCTTTATGCCGTGGAATATACCATGGTTAATTTATGTATAAAGCAATAAATGATATTTTAACAACAAAGATTGGTCAAATCAATCGCAAACTAATGTACTATTTACTATTTAAAATAAGTACGTGGCATTCTCTACTTATCTTTCTTCAAGAAACAACTTTTTTTGTCACAAAGGACACTTCAATTGCTATTTTTATTATTAATAAACCATGGGCGTAGTAAATAAAAGCATTTACTTATCCAGAAAATGCTTTTACTCAAATTTCTTCTGAAAGAAGTACAAACTAATTTGATGTACCTATTAAAGTATACTTTAAACTTTAAATCAAAAAATCTCCAAAACTACTGAATTGAATACATGAATTTTACATCATTATAAAGGAAGTTGAAAGACCTTTCAAATAATGGATCATTCGACCCCCCTTTTCATTTAAAATTTTAGGGATGATGCCACCCCCGCTTAAGGGGCTGCAAATGTTAAAGTGATTTTATGCCAATTTTGTGTCCCCCTCGAAAACAAAATCGACGGGTCCGAGCGTTTTTTCAAAAAAGGAATCATCTGCCAGTAAATACCTCTGTTTCGTTTTCGGTGCGCCACACTGTATAAAAGACCTACCGTGACGCAAGAGAAATGTATTAAGAACTAATTGCTGACAGAGTGTTATGCTACCCGACGACCTACTACAATATCAACGGACATCACACCACCTTTGTTTTTTAAGTCAAAAGAAAATCAAATCACCAACTATAATACTGGACTCGATTAATTACACAATAATTTAAAGATTTACGTGACATCTAATTTTGCCGTAACTAGAACACTACTAATATTTTTTACAGTCACTGTATTAAGTTTAATCATGATTAAAGGCAAATAGACTTAACTCAACATTAATTGCGCATTCTCTTTCTATAAATGTAAAACTTTACTACATATTTATTGCATACTAATTTATTTAAAATGTAGTTAATCCGTTCTAAAGAAGACTTAAAATAATTTCATATTTTCTTTATTTTAATACATATACATAAATTTGTATCCAGTATTTACCTGTATTAAATATATCTTTTTTTATATAGTGAGTTTGACGTTTATTTAAATCTGTCTGCATTGCATCTATTTCCATTTCTTCTTACATTTTCTCGGTCTTTCCATTTAGTCGTTCTGTTTGTATTATGTGAACAATTGTTTTCTTCCCGTCCTATTTTTCTCTTCTTGTTCTGTATACAATAACAAAGTATATCATTGTGGTACAAACAATGATGGATGCGAGGAAGAGATACGTCGACGCCTTACAATAGCCAGATCAGCAAAGGTCAAACCTATTAAAATCTGGAAAGATACGGACATAACCACGAACACGAAACTGCGCCTAGTAAGGACGCTTATCTTTCCTGTCGCTACCTATGCGTCAGAAACTTGGACCATTAAAAAGTCCGACTCACGACGTATAATGGTCTTTGAAATATGGGAATATCGTAGAATGATGCGCATACCCTGGACAGCACATCGATAATATGTCTCAATATTGACAGAACTCAATACAAGGTCCACAATCATCAACCAAAATGTATTGAGGTACTTTAGACACATTACCAGACGAATGGAAGGCATGGAGAGGTTGGTGGTTGAAGGCAAGGTAGATGGTAAAAGAACCCAAGGAAGATCGCCACTCCGATGGTCAGACCAAATAAAGTGCGCTACCGGTTACTCTCTGTCTAAGGCAGCACACCGCACCCATGAGAGAGAAGAATGAATAGCAACCATTTGTCAAATACCATAACGTCACCACATATTTACGAAGCATAAAGGATAAAGGAGAAGGAGGTATTTGACATTATTCGTTAAAAACCCCTCTATAAAATTGTTTTGACATACTGGTAAATGATCTAAGCCAGACACATGAAAACAGCCCACAAAAGTTATAACACCCAAAAGAAAATTTGTTCAAAACATTTTCAGTTATTTTTGAATATAACTTTTTTATTTTCCATTTTAATATAAAAAGTAATAGGAATAAGCTCTCTGAACATTTTCAACATTAAGTGTAACTTTTCAATAGACTTGTCAAAGTATATATAGTACATCAACTTTAAGTTAAGAATATCTTTTAGATAAGCAACCATAGGATCGGTCTTTATTAATAAATAAAATATAATTTTTTTTCAAATTACTAGTTAATAAAATAAAATATTTTACAGGCTCCTCCACCACCTCCACCGTCTCAATCTAGCACCGCCGGCGACCTGTCGCTTAACTTGAGGCCCGGTTCAAAGACGACGTCGGCTCCAAGTTCACCGGCCAAGTCCCGTGAGAGTCTCCTTCAACGGGTTCAGTCGCTCACGGGACAGGCCCGCGACCAAGGAGCTTCTATCCTGGGAGCAGCTGTATCGAGTGCTACCAGAGTTACCGCTTCGGTAAGTCAATTCAATAGTAGATAATTGAATTTACAAAAGTTAGCATTTTATATTTTACCGATCGCAAACCTGGTTTCAAGAGAATGCAAACTGGTAAACTAATAGGAAATTTTTGGCTGGGATGTGTCTCTCGTATTGTGAAAACTATCACTCTACAGAAAAGTTTTAAGATGATTTTCTTTGATTACCTGTTTTAAAGTTAATAACTTTTTCTTCACAATAATTAAGATATTATTGTGAAGAAACATCAAAAATTAATCTATTAAATAAATCAGCAAAAAACACAGAAACACAGAACGCCGGAAGATTCCCAATTAAAGTAATTTTATATTAATTTTTTAATTTAACTTTTGAAAACATTGATTGATTCTAAAATCTATCAAAAAATGTAATTGTCAATTTTGAAATGTCATATTAACAACGGCAAGGCTAGGGATCTTGACTGTTATGATCATATCATGCAAAATAAAGTATTTAAAAGTTTTTGTTTCCTTGTTTTTTGCTGATTTATTTAATAGATTAATTTTTGATGTTTCTTCACAATAATAACATCTTAATGCTACAGATCTTTTAAAGGTAAGATCATTTACTTAATTGTTTTTCATATAGATGTATCGCTTATAATACTCTTTTAGAGGAACTGATGATGCCCAATGAACATTGGGCGCAACGTCTTCAATAAATAGATAAAGTAGCACAACTCTTGTCTTTTTTATCTCCAAATTGACCGAAAATATCCCATTCACTTACGAGTGCACAATTTTTTTATATTAAATTAAACGGTCATATTCCTTAAAGATATATATATATATATATATATATATATATATATATATATATGTATATATATATATATATATGTATATATATATATATATACATATATATATATATATATATATATATATATATATATATTTATATATATATACTTATATATATATATATATATATATATATATATATATATAGATATATATATATATATATATATATATATATATTTATATATATATATATACTTATATATATATATATATATATATATATATATATATATATATATATATATATATATATATATATTGCTGGACTTCAAACTCAAGCTCAATAAATATGTCGTAAATCCACATCATTAGGTGAAATACTTAGGATATACTTTTATGGCATGCTATGAGCAAAACTACTTTTCCACACTTGACGTAAATTTTATTACTCCTTCCGAACGACCTGGGCAATATTGCCAAGATAGAGAGAACTACGAAGTATCTTAACGAGCTATTGAATATTCAACACAGGTTTACTCTGGATCAAAATTAACCGTGTTTGTGGGTAACATCTGAAATTGAGGCCGTAAATTTTATTACTTGCCCTCTGGAATCTGTAACTTTAACAATAATTTCACGAATAATTGAGTTTAAATTAGGTATCGGTGGTGGGTCTATTTCATTTGGGATCACGCTGCATAAATATATATGTGTTCTGGCGTGAATTGTAACTTAATCACGCCGCTATTTATTTTACAAAATACAAACCTAACAGTCGATAAGTACAACGAAAATATATTTATCCATATTTTAAATATGATATATTTCCTGTAAAATCGTGAGAGTTACGAAACGTGAAAATGTTCCCAATATACCAATTATTACTGCTTTTTTGTGTTTCAGTGCCGTGTTAAAATGGTGCTTTACCTCATGATACGGATATTTAACCTTTTTCAATGGTGTATTACACGATACCCATGAGAGCTTCTTACGACGAATCCATCTCTTTTCTTTTACGTTTTCCTGGAGAATCAGGCAAGAAATATGATATTTACTGACTTTCATAACATTTGCAATGTTGCTCATTTCTCTCGTTTTGACAATATTTAGAAGCTGCTGACTTTGATTTAGCAGTTTAAGCATTCTTCTTTCATGGTGACTGTAGTCCAAGAAATTTATAGCATTCTCAAATAGTACCACGTCTTAAACGTATCTATTTTATTCATTGACTGTTTTTGCTATTGTTGGAGTCATTAATTTTCCATATATTGGTACGTGTCAGTGGTTTCCGTTTACCGAATGCTTCTCAAAATACATGAAGCACAAAAAGAAATATGGAGAATGATCAGAGAACAAAGAAACGAGATGAACAGACTAATAAAAACGAAACACATTCGGAAGGAAACATGGGCAGACTACTTTCGATCCCTATTTACTAAATGATGATAATTAACTATCAACACCAGGAGTGATGGCAAACGAAGAAATAAATATTGAGAAAAAAGAGGTAAAGGAAGCATTAAGGAAATAAAAAAGCAGAAAATTACCAGACGACAGAATACAGAACGAACTCCTACAGTATTGAGGACCAGATCTGACCAAACAACTACTAAAACTAATCCAAAAAATAATAGAACAAAACAGAATTTCCCAGGAATGAAAATCAAGCATCCCAATACCTTTTTTTAAAAAGGGAAACAAATCGGACCAGGAAAATTACAAAGGAATTAATTTATTAAACTTAACATTAAAATTAACAACTAACAGAAGAACAAGGTTTTAGGTCAAGAAAATCATCCACCGATGCAATATTTGTATTGAGACAAGTGCAATAGAAATCATTAGAATACAACAAACCGGCATATCTATGTTTCGTGGACATTAAAAAAGCATTTGACCAGATCCAATTAAAGGACGTTATCCACTTATTTTACGCAAGAGAGATACCTCTAGAATATTCAAAGCGATCAAAAATATCTACCAAAACCACTCAATAAAACTAAAAGTAGAAGACGAACTAACTGACCCTATTGAAGCTGGCAATGGGATAAGACAGGAAGATTCCCTAAGTCCTTTATTTTTTAACCTGATTATGGATAAAATAATAAAAAAGTACGAACTAAAAAAGAATACTAAATAGCAGAAAAACATCTTAAAATAATCTGCTATGCCGACGACGCAATGGAGAAATAAAAATATCGGGAAAGAAATGAAAGGCAGAATTTACAAAACAATCAGCAGACCAATAATAACATACACGCCGCAGATACACGACCTGACACAGAGAGGACAAAAAGGATGTTAGAAACAGCAGAGATGAAAAAACTAAAAAAATGATCGTATAACACTATTTGACAAAGCTAGAAATGCAGATATATGGCATTTATGTCGTAGACTGAGCAAGAAATAGAAAAGTATAATGGAACGACCATATAAGACAAATAACATCAAATACAGTAGTAAAGACGGCAAGAGACTGTTCCCCAATAAGAAGATCACGAAAAAGATGGAACGACAACTTACTGGAGGCACATTGGTAAATAGGTTTTGTTAATTTTGCAGGTATTAATCAGTCGTTTATTTACCTTTGATTGCGAGATTCTTGCAGGCCTTTTGTCAAAATAACATTTTACATTTTAAATATTTTAAATCCTAGCGACAAATCGAAAATAAGTGGCATTACATGAATGAGGCCTATGTTTTCATAACATTTGTAGATAATTGGTGACAGGCGCATATATAGACAGGTAGATCAATAGAAAGATAGATACATAGATGGGATAGATAGATAGATAGATAGAGAGAGAGCAGATAATATATTTTATTTTACAGTGATGAGGTGTAGAAATCTAACTAAACGACCATAATCTATCTTTGTGTTTGCTTGTTTTGCGAATCTCGTTGCATATTAACAGATATATTATAAGACAAAGTTAAAGAACTCTTTCTTTCATTTCAGGTTTCTGGCAGACACCTCACTTTACTCGTCGTTGACGACCAAAACACTGACTGGAGTAAATACTTCAGAGGAAAGAAGATCGGTGAATATGACATTCGCGTTGAACAAGCTGAGTTCAGAGAAATAACAGTTACAGCGACAGCAGAGGCTGCTTCTGTATCGATGGCGGTCATTCGGGGAGGTACGAGAGTGGGACGATCATTCAGACCAGACTTCCTCTTGGTAAGTATAATATATAACTTAGTAATATGTCATATATACCTCAGAGCGATTATTTGATTTTGTCCTAGTTCAATTTTTACCTGAACACGTCTATAATTTTTTGCAAACACTGTATTTTGTGAGCTTAACTAGACAAATAGTTTATTTTTCTTATATAATACTCCATGATAAAAATTTCAATCTCCATTGATAAACAAATTCTGTAAGCTTCCACTCACAACACAAATACTTAATAATAGTTTTCCCTAATTGGTAGATTGCACGTTCTCCCTCTTAAGGTGTCGTCTTCATTTGAAGATTAGTGGTCACCGTAATTATTTGTCTTCCGTTTACTGTTGTTCTAAAAAGTTGTTAAACTAAATTAAATCTTTCTCTGACAAATTCTTCATTAGATGTGTCTTCTTCCAAGGTAAAGTTTTGCCAGAATGTTCTCCTGTCTGATAATTGGCAGAAGCTGGTACTTTGTTCTCCTGTGAAGGGTAGCTCTTTTATAAGGTAGACTCAATAAAACTCAGGTTTGATTTAAACAAAAATATATTCGAGATAAATAAATAACAAAATCAAATTATATCCTAGATAATATGTACACAATTTAAATGCCCATCCTAGCGACGGTATCGACGGCGCTATGCGATGACCCACTATTTAAGACCTGCGAAAAATAAGATATAATTTTTTTTTCATGGCAATCGGGCTAAATGCCCATCCAGCCAGCAGCAAATATGTAATAACGTTCACTTAAATTAACCTATTTAAAAATATAATTAATATCATAAAAATCGAAATGAAAATACGGTGTGTTAAACACACTGAAAAAAAAAGGAATTATGACTGGAACAAGGTAGGTGGCGATGCACATCGTTACATCTGGAATAATGAAAAAGTAATATTTTCGTTTTCATATATTGATTTTATTATTTAATTATGTTTTAAAAAAGAAAAAAGGAAAGTTTCTTTTAAAAGTATTTCACAGACTTCTGAATTTTTCGCTTTATATTCATACGATACTGTCAATATTCTTATGTAAAAACACTTCTAAGAAATTTCTTTAACATTATATCAAAATAAATATATGTTAAATGTATCATTTCTACAAACCTGTAATTTAGGTAGAAGATCTGATTAAATTTGTATTTGCACTAACTTTCGAAGTTGCAGTTAAAGAGGAAGTGTCACGGTTCCTGTATACTCTGCAGTTGAAACTTTAGGTTTCCGTTTGATGTATATATACTCTATAAATTATTGAAGCAGAAACTTAATAAGAAAACTTGAAATACTTAATGAAATTATGAAATTAGTTTTAACTAATTTTAAAATAGAAAAGAGTAAAAAGTAAGTAAAAGCGAATAAAATCAATGTTCGTTGAAATAGGGAAAACATTTGTTGAATTGTTGAAAACCATTTGAAACACA
The DNA here is from genome assembly GCF_040954645.1 of Diabrotica undecimpunctata. Classification (NCBI taxonomy): domain Eukaryota; kingdom Metazoa; phylum Arthropoda; class Insecta; order Coleoptera; family Chrysomelidae; genus Diabrotica; species Diabrotica undecimpunctata. Next base: position 21,615,842 of record NC_092804.1, on the reverse strand, counting down.
AACGTTTTGATGTTTTGAAGTTTTGTTTAATGATCGTATGATAAAATACCAACTTTTAGTACGGCAAGATTGTAAAAAAAGCAAATTAAGATGATGAATGGAAGCCCCTCTGCTCACAAACTGTTTTCTACCAAGCATACTCTTTAAACAACGAAAGAAACAAGCGAGTACAAGCGAGTAGTAAGATATTAAGTAACGCGTGAAGGAGCAGTAGGAAGGGTAAGATATTAAAAATATCGGCATACTTGGTAGAACAAATATAGGAATACGGGGGAAAAATATTGTATCAGTGTAACTAACAAAATAACAATTTGTGTTTTTATAATTTGATCTTATTTGTTATCATTAGACTTCGGCAAATATGCAAATAAAAATGTAGAAAATATGCGCATAAATATGCACGTGTTTACCCGAAAATATGCAAATATTTTACAAAATATGCATACAAATAAATAAAAAAATCGTAAAATAGTAACAATTTTATTTAAAAAAAAAGTGTACATAACTAAATATTTCCTACTATTCATTAAGATTTACATTTATTTTAAGTAACTACATCATTTTTAAGTATGAATAAACTTATTTAGAATTATGGTAACAATAAATGACCAAGTGGTGTTCAAAATTTTCTAACAAAAACTTGTGGCTTCTGTCTGAGTACATATATTTATATATGGAAAAACTTCGTTCAACATCAACCGATGTAACGGGAGCATTTTTCAAACTAACCAAAACATTTGGTTTTAAATTAATTGTTTCCGAAATATTTCCAGCTAGAACACTGACTACTTCAGAAAGAATATGGTAACCTTTATTTTTTTCCATAGTAGCTTCAAATTTTTTTAAAATATCTTTTCCAATATTACCTCTAACGTTCCGACAACATGACGCAAATTCTTTTATTAATGCTGTACTTTCGAACAATGACAGTTTTGGTGATTCTAACTGAGTAATTGTTTTTTAAACAAAACCAAAATTTGATTTTATAAATGAAAGTTCTTGTTGAAGCAAGTTACTCTGAAAAGTTTGTTTAGAATCCAAAAGAGATTGGGAACTTTCATCTGTTAACGTATCAATTATGTTCTTTATTTTAACAAAATGATCTGCATAAAAATTAGCTGCTTCTAACCATGTTCCCCATCGCATTAAAATAGGTTGTGGTGGAAGAGGAATGTTAGGTAGCATTTCTTTATAAAGTTGAATTCTTATAGGAGATTTAAGAAATACTTTTTTGACACTGGATATCATGGTATTTACAAGAGGAAACTTTTTTCGTATTTCCTCTGCAACTCTGTTTAATACATGCGCTACACAAGTAACATGTATTAAATCTGGGAAAAATATTTTTAAATTTTGTCCTGCTTTCACCATATAAGGAGCAGCATCCGATAAAATAAGCAGTAATTTATTAGAAGGAATAGTTGTCGGAAGAAAAAAAGTTGCTAATGTTTCTTGTATAAAACGCGAAATTGTTAAAGCATTTGTTTTCTCAAGTTGCTGGCATGAAATAAGATGAGATTTTGGTAAGGTATCTTCTTTAAGAACACCAATCAATAAATGAGCAATATACTTTCCTGAGGAATCAGTGGTTTCGTCTACAGATATGTAAAAATAATTATCTGCAATTTCTTCCTTAATTAATTACTATTTAACTGGGAATAAGCCACAATTAAAGGTTAAAATACGTTTATTGACGTTTCAATTTCCACTTCGGAAATCGTTCTCAAAATACAAACATTAGTAAATTAAACAAATTTTGTTTTTGTTACTTGTGAAAAATTCTTCTAATAATTTAATTTTATCTGACTCATCTATATTGACAATTCAGACATACATTATACATTTTAAAGTAGACTCAAATATAGTCCTAAAAGAAACGGATGGTAAAAAGAGAAAAATCAAAGAAGCGGCTCTAATTATGCTAAATGAGACCAATTGTGTCGCGAATTCCTCGGCAGAATGTAGTAGGATCTGGTTACCCATATTGAAAGAGAAAGTTATTAAAAAGAAAATACCAGTATTGGTAAGTCAGTAACATATAGAGAATACATCATTTATATTTTTTAAATAACAAACATATAAAATCGGAATTTGGTATTTATTGAAGGTAAACTAAATGCAAGATCAAATACTTACCATGTCGGGATAGTATTATGAGGTTTTTTTTCCTGGTTTTTTCCCTCATAATTTACTATGGAATCACTAACAGGAGAATTTTACTGTCATCATGGCATGTATTTGTCTTTTTAAAGACGAATTACATGTTATGATCTTTTCTGACGGATATTCTCAAGTTAAAGTTGATTTCATGTAATCGAATGAACTATCTTATAAGTGAAGTCGTCCCAGGAACGCAACTCAACAATATTGGCAATATCATTTTAAAGTCGTCTACTTTAAAATGTATAATGTATGTCTGAATTGTCAATATAGATAAGTCAGATAAAATTAAATTATTAGAAGAATTTTTCACTAAGTAACAAAAACAAAATTTGTTTAATTTACTAATGTTTGTATTTTGAGAACGATTTCCGAAGTGGAAATTGAAACGTCAATAAACGTATTTTAACCTTTAATTGTGGCTTATTCCCAGTTAAATAGTAATTAATTTAAAATGCCACAAGAAAATAGCTTCTTCCTTAATATTAATTAACACCGACGAGTATAGCCCGTTCACATTATTTCTTCTTAGAGACCGATCACTTGGAACATTAAGTTTGCAATATTTTTTTAGAAACGAACTAAAATTTACATTTGCTAATTTTGAAAGCGGTATGTTTGCAGACACTAATGCGCGACACAAGTCTTCATTAAAAGTTTCTTGCTCATCTAATTTTTTTGAAGTAGATTGGAAACATTTAGCCATTGAAGTTTGATGTTTTCCTCCTATTTTTCCTTTTTTTGCAATGTGTGAAGCAGTTCTCACATGTTGGTCTATCTGAAATTTCTTCTCACATGCTATCTATAAATAAAAATAAAAACCTTTATTTTAACCCAACCTTTAAAATATAAAAATATACAAGGTGTTTTTGGTTAATCAAATAACTGGTTTGGAAAAAAAAACACTCGCTAAGTGTTTTAAATGCAGTATTAATCCACAAATTAGTTTTTGTTACTAACCATTAGTACATCATATAACTTATTTTAAAATTCAACAAAAGTTTTTTTTTGTTAATTCAATTACAATAAAAATAATTGTGTTTTAGAATAGCTGACTTCATAAAAAAAAGTAAAGGTGAAAATTTTTTCTAAATACACACCATTGTATTGTACCATGGACAATTTTATCTCACTAAAGGAAGCTATTTTTCATTTAAAAACAACCTACGAGTACTAAATTTCAAGTAATTACGTTTATTGGTTTTAAAGTTATTGTTGTTATTAACTAAAAGAATTTAATTTTTTTTAATTTTAACACCCTGTATCTCGAAAAGTAAATAAGTTTGACCCATCATTAACTATATTGTTCTGTTCAATTTTTCGAGAAGTATCTACAGTCAAACGTTGTAAGTGTCATTTGGAAACACCCTGTATGTATGAAATATTAGATATTTAATAGAAAATATTAGATACTTACAATTTTGCCACAGACTGAACAGTAGATTTTTCCCATATCCATAGACAGCTCTTTATAAGGTTTAATCCAAGTTGAAGCACTGGTTGTTTTAGGCATTATAAAATCACAATCTTTCTTTTTGTTACGCACAACGAGTGTTTACGCTTTGAATATCAAAACAAAAATGATTTACAAATCTGAGCATCAAATTAGAAATGTTTAGGTACCTAATTCAATAAACTGTTAGATTTTGGAAAATCCCTAAATTAGGAACAAAACTATTAGCCGTTTACCTGCTGTTAAGATACAATAAATTGTAGATAGATTTGGGGATTAGATCATAAAATGCAAATGAGCGAACCCTTAGCGATTATCCAATAACTGAATGCCTCAGTGACCGAGACATTCTAAGAATGTTGAGGGCTACTTAAATTGATCTTCTTTGAAATTATAAATGTTTTGTACCTGTAGAGATTACGTACTTAGATCATTTCTTGATTAAAATGACTACAAAATTTTATACAAGAATTGAAATAAATTGGTATGTTTAAAAATTTTCAAATACAGTATAAAAATCTGAACTTTTATACACTTTATGCAAACTTTTATACAAATATGCCAAAATATGAAATATTTGCATAAAATATGCACAATATGCAAAATATGCAATATGCATATTTGCCGAAGTCTAGTTATCATAGTCTTCCCTTAGCGATACATTAATTTCATCGGTTGCTTAAGTATTCTTTTAAGTGTTTCTTGTAGAATGATTTGTCTTTGGCTTTAAAAAAACCTTATGTTGTCGCCATGATTTCCTGATTTAATTAAAATTTTTTTTCCAGAAAATTCGTTTGAGGTCGGCAACGGTTAGTCGCTTGGAACCTTATCTGAAGAGTAAGGTAGATTGTCTCTTCTTGCTATTGATAGTTTTGCTGTTTCGTTATTTTGACTATCTTTTCACAGCACATTTTGCTATTGATAGTTTTGCTTTTCTTATAGTAAGCGATGATCCAATATCCCTGAATACGTATGTCAAAATTAGCAAGCTGATGTTTGCGTATTTGGCCGCTATGAACGGTTTGCGCTGAGAACATCCCAGAGGTACTTTTCAGTGCGTCACAGTTTTTCGATTTCTTTCTAATGCATTAAGTTGGGCGTGACGGAAAAAGCGGTAGTTCCGTGATTAAACAGAACTATATTGCAGCGTTAGAATAAGCTTACATACATAAGCGGTTCTTTTCTAACCTACGTTTGATTCATCGATATTTAGATGCGCGCTTTCGCTAGCCAATCAAATACGCCTATTGCCGACAGTTGACGTAAAACTTCGTCCATGCTGGCCATTCTTTCGAAGTGTTGAACAGCAAGTGACGGCAGTCGTTCAGGTCAGTATTTGTACATAGTATTTGTGTAGGGTCAAGATGACAAGATATACGGAAAAAGAACAAGTACTAATATTAAAATTACTTAGATATTTTCAATTGGAAAAGGAAGCTGGACAAACATTACCAATTTCTGCTGTTCGTGAAATATTTAATTATTAATTAAGTATTTTATTATCCTGAAAATAAAATTGTTTTATTTACTGTTTACTTCAGCTTGTTGCTGAGGTGTTAAAAATTTCTTCTCTAATTAATGTTTTGCTAGGTTATGGTCGAAATATTTCACCATGAATTCGTCTAAGGATATGTCTTTAAGAAAACTCTCCACTGGCAGTATTTTTCTATAATTTTCTATTACGCTAATATTCAAATTCTACTTTTCAGGGTTTTCAATAAACTATTATTATTACGCATTAATGAATAAATAGTTTTTATGATTAGAATTATATTTTATTTATGTAATTAATTTATAAGTTACTTAATAAGTTTTTGAAAACAGTATTTTTTGTGTTACTTGTACTATGGCCAAAAAGCAGTAGTGAAAATAGAAGACATAACATCAGAAGAAATAGAAGTACAAAGAGTTGTTCGACAAGGGTGTATACATTCACCGGTATTATTTAATATATACTCGGAAGACATATTAAGTAAGGCAATGGATTAACGAAATGTAGGCATTAGCATCAATGACATGATTATAAATAACCTGATGATACAGTTCTTTTAGCCGAATTACATGAAGACTTCTTAATTAGGTGACCGCAGTAAGCGAAGAAGAATATGGACCATTACTCAACAGAGCAAGAAATAGATGACAATAAAAAGGACAACTCAGAACATTTGTGAGATATATGTATAGAATCAGCCTATTGAAATAGTAAGAGAATTAAAATAAATACCTATATACAACTATTAATGAAAACAATGACAGATCTCAAAAAATACGAATCAGAATCGAACAGGCTAGAAGCACATTTACAAAAATACAGAGGCTTCTCTGCTGTAGAAATTTAAACCTTAAGTTAAAAATACGACTGCTGATGTGCTATGTGCTATCCGTATTATAATACGGGATGGAAGCGTGGACACTGAAGAAAAATGACGTGAGAAGACTGAAGGCATTCAAGATGCAGATGTACCGAAGAGTACTAGAGATCTTATGGGTAGATGGAATAAACAACGTTGAGGTAATGTGACGTATGCATAAGGAAAGAGAAGTATTAACAATTAAGAGGAGAAAAGTGGGATATATGGGTCATATGATGAGAGGAGATAAATATCTAATACTCCAGGTCATTATGCAACGAAAATCCGGAGAAAAAGATCCATAGGAAGGAGACGTAACTCATGTAATAACGACTTATTTAGAGCCGCGGTCTTAAAATTAAAAATCGCTGTAATGTTTATCTACGTCTGTTTTGCCTTGCAATTTTTAGAAAACACAGATTAAAGCAGAAATCTGAATTTGGTTTTGACAATTAGAAATCTTCAGATTTCGTCTCGTGACTTTAATTATAAAATCTGCTCACATTCCTCATACCTATTTATCAACAAGGCTTTTAATTCCAAATGGATTGTTCGCCGGTATACTTAGAGCTTTATATTCGCTTATTGCGGTGAATTACTCCGTATTTTTCTTATGCATTGTCAAAGTTTGTCGTATGACCGATACCTATTATGTTTCCCAAATATGTAGATATTTAGAAATACGAGTAGTACGGCATAAGAGAGCTTAAAGATGAAAAGAAAAATAAAAAAAAAAAAAAGAAACAAATAAAAAGAAGCGGCGAAGAAGTACTTGGCATAAAGAAAAAAAATCAAAAGAAAAAGAACAAGTGATTGGTTTGATTAATAATATCATATAATAACTAAAAGAAAAAACAAACATATGTGCGGATACAGCAGAGACGCGGAACTATACAAGCAAAAAGGGGAATATATGCAACTAAGAAAAGAAGAAAAGAAAGTAGAAATAAGGAAGAAAATACCAAGTAGTTTTGTGCTTGACAGAACAGCATGAAATGCTAAAAAGATGGACAGAGCATTTTAAGGGAAAACTTGAAGGAGAGAGAAAGAAGGTGAACCCTGAAATACCATTGTATCAAAAAGATAAAAGAGAAAAAATGTCTGAAAAACGGCTGAAGTTAGAGAAGCAGTAAGCAAATTAAAGAGTATTAAGCACTGGAATCCGATCAAATGGCACCTGTGCTGATTAAGAACGGAGGAGATTCATTATTGAATGTAATAAATGAGCTAACAATAAATTAATGGGTGGACTCAAAAGTAATGAATGGAACACTTTTATCTCTCAGTTGTCAATATGAAATAGAATATTGCTTCTCGGGTATATGAACCTTTCTTAAATACTAAGATCTGCTAAGAGATTCATCACATTTTGATTTGTTCTCTGAATTCTATTCACATAAATATTTTTTTTGCGTGACTCAAGACATTTTGTTCGATGCATTCTTCCAAAATCTATCCAGTCTCATATATAATTTTAAATACATTAATAATACAAATAAATAAAGTTCGTCACGGATTGATCCCTCAGATGTTGGAAATGTTCGACTGTAACTTAATCTTTCCGGGATTTTTACTACATTTTGTATCGTTAATAAATTGCACAAAGAATGTCCGATATCAATGTTTTTAATTTAAGGTATTTGTTAGTCTATCATCTTTGAAAAGATTTGCAAGATATATTTCCTTAATCTTCTTTTGTCTGTCTGGATCGGCTTCTATTTCGTTGTTTTCATTTTTCAAAAGTATTTTTCTTTTAGGTTTTTAAATTCTTGGCCTTCTTTAACATTTTTTCTGAATTTCTGTCTCCTTGATTTTTGCTCAAAGTTGCTAAATTTCTCTGTATTATTCTTTTGCTTCTTTTTCTTTGCTAGTTATTTTTTGACTATGTCTCTGTTCAGTTTTTTATCTTACTTTGTTTTTATTCTTTTCTTTGAGCCTCTTCTTCATTATTATTAGTATTTCATCCACAATCCAGAATTTTTCTTCTTAGTTTGCTTCTCTCTTACTTTTTTTACATTGACCTGTCTCTGTTATGATATTTTTTAGTTTTTTCCATGTCTTTTTCTATTTTCTCTATTCTATAGTTTGTATTGTCTTTTCCAACATATGCTTGACATATATTCTTTTGTCATCATCCACACTAACTCTCTTCAAGTTTTTTTGCATCCTTCTAAGATGTTAGAAATCATTAATATTGTTTTTTTTTATAGAAGAGACTAAGATGAGAGCTATGATGGTTTTTGTCCTACGCTGAAACTTTTTATCTTCAAATTCTGCGTTCAAGTCTTCATTGATGATAATTATATCATTTTTTTACAGCTCCATATTTTCATATAATTTCTCTAGTTCGTCATCTGATTTGTTAGAGGTTGGAGCATAAATCTCTTAAAATTATGTTTAAATCTGCTGGGGATCCGTTTAACTTAAAACCAATAACGCGATCGTTAATCTATTGAACATTTTATATATTGAACTTATTAAATTATTATTTAAAATTGAGGGTTTTAAACGTATACTAATGCCATATTAGATGTTCTTCTATCTTTCTGATTTTTAGAGTTGATTTTCCTTATCTGTACCTCATTCATACTCAGTAGGTCACCTTCTACTTTGTTAATTTTTTTTCAGTATTTGCTAACTTTCTAGAGCTATATTAACTTGGCCATGTCTTGTCTTGTCATTTCCATGATAACTTACTTGGGATTGAGATATTAATGTCATGGTTTCCAGAGTGTCGCAACCTGATCTGTTGATATATATTTTATACTTATATAGGATAATTTTTCATCACCTTTTTTTATTTATACTACATATTATTCATCAGACGAACTCAAACGGGAATCAAACAGATGACCTAACAACAAAACAACTTATCTGGTTCGGCCACATACAAAGAATGGATGAACAACGAATACCAAAAGAAATATTAAAACGGCAACCAGAAAAAAAGAGAAAACGATATAGACCGAGAAAAAGTTGGAGCAAAGGAATAAATAAAGAACTGTGAGAGAGGGCCATAGAGGAAGACCTACGGAACAACCGGAAAATGGCGGAGAACGTTATAAACCGACAAGTAGTAGTAGTAGTAGTATCATTCATCAGACAAATATTAAAAAAAATGGCGGACTACGACACAATGTGCCATTACCTACATCTTCGTAGATTTTAAGACAGCGTAAGATTTTGTTGACAGACCCTAATTATATTCGGCTAAGTTCGAATTTGGAATACTAAAAGGATTTGTATAATTAATTCAAATACCACTAATGAATGTTAAGTGCGAGTACAAGGTGATCATTCAGAATAATCTACAACTAGGAACAGGAACTCCAACATGAAGGAGCCAGGGAGATGCACTATCATGCACGCTATTCAACATAGCGTTAGAAAAAGTTATGAGAGATTCGGGAATAAACTTAACATGTACGATATATGCCCGTAGTATACAACTAATGGCATATGATGATGATATCGTGATCGTTAAAAGAACCCGAAATAAAGCAGTTGAATTTTTTATATGTATTTAAAAACGCCGCAGAACACATCGGACTTCTGATTAACTCCCAAAATATTAAATATAGGTATACGGGCTATAACAAAGATGCAACAAAATAACTTTGAGGTACAACACGAAACCATAGAAAAAGTATAAGAGTTCTGCTACTGTAGGTCACTGGTTGTCTGCAAAAACAACATATCCAAAAAAAGAAAAGAAAAAAATTTGCGTGGCTAACCGCTGTTATTTTGACCTAAAGCCTTAACCAACAGCGAGAAATATGTCAAGAGCCACACAGTTCTTTCTTACGCATCGGAAACATGTACAACGACGACCTGAGATGAAGATGAATTCTTTAAAAGAAAAGTATTGAGGACCATACATGGCGACGTTAACGAACAGAGTTGTGAAGAAGGCGATAGAATTTCACACTCTATAGACTTTTTACCGATGCAGATATCGTGAAAAGCGCCTAAGGCTTGATGCACACTTGTGTCTTTGTAAGTAGCGTGCACGCTGCGGGTAAGATGCGTGCGATCGCTGGCGGTTTAGTAGTACACGAGTCGTAATTAGGCAGTGCATACTCGAGCGGAGCCGCGGCGTGCCAGCTATTAACAAGCGACTTGCAAGCGGCGTTGTCCGGGAGGAGGTCAGTTTCTGTTACGCCGCCATGTGAATGCGGCTTGGCAGTGTATGCTAGGCAATCAGCATTTACACATTGATCGCATGATGAATTTCAATGTGGATACAGAACTGTTTATTACTACTATTAAAAACCATATCAGAATATTACAATGACAGGATTAAGAAGAGAGGAGCCACATACTTCTTTTTTTTCTATTATATAAATACTCATACACGGTAAACGCAAATACAACACGTTGCCTGTGATCTTCCATGCTGTTTGGGACTTAAGAGTCTTTAGATCTGCTTCGGCCACGTAAATTATTTACTCAAGTGTTGCTCGTGTTCTAAGGAGATGATATGCAGATTGTGATTTTTACTCCATTCCAATCAGGAGCCGATTGCAATCCCTAAGACTCTCTAAGAAAAATAAAACTCGAAATATTGTCTTGATTTTATTTTTTATGAAAATATATTTGTACATTTCAAACACTCTACACAAATTATAAGGTACAAAAATAGTTTTAATATCTAGAAGCAAACAAAAAATAAGTTAGGAACATATTTTTAATTTTTAAGAGTAATATAGGTATATATATATATATATATATATATATATATATATATATATATATGTATACATAAACTTAAAATGCTATTGTCAATCAATATACAAAAATGCTTTTAAGGGGAGCAGATTTGATTAATTATATTAAATAGATTCTTAACACAGACTCTTGTTATACTGTTATACTTCAGTACAGATTATATTTATAAAGTCAGTATTCTTTATCCTTATTAAGACGGACACGTTTTTTTTTTTAGAAAAGTCACGAGAAACGGGTGTCAATAAAAATCTACGCATCTAACCAAAAACTTGAATATTAAAACTAAATCAAAATAAAAATGATACTTCTATAAACTCAAAAAAAAGTTCCAAATATTTTAAACTAATGTAAAATTAATTGAAAGTTACTCAGAATCCTGTATCATTGGTAATAATATAAATATTTCTTTTGAATAGATTATGGCTGTTTTTTCTACACTATTGTTTCTTCCGTTCATGGATTTTGCGAGCTTGCAGCGTGGATCATATGTTTGTTTTTGTATATTGGAACATAATTAGATGACTTGGATTCGCTCGCGTTCGAATACATTTTTCATGGAATAATTAAAAATGTTGTGAGTGAAGTTTACACAAATTTCAGTATTCAAGCATCTTTAAATAAGAAATATCAATAGGTTAAGCCAAAATTGTTGTAAAAGAGATTGGTCTTAATCCATTTGAGAGATATTTTGCCACCATCTTGTTTATGGTATAAAGATCTGATATGTCAGTTAAGAAAAAAGAGTCATTAGTGTTTTTCCACAGTTTGGATCTAAATATGGAAACTTACTTTTGTAAATATGTCTCCACTATGTTTTCTTATGGGTATGCCCATACAAACGGTGTCACTTGAAACAAGAGGGATGCTATATATTATCTAATTCGAAGGAAATAGTTCAATACGTAAGTGTGCAGAATAAGTTTTTTTTACCAACCATCAAACTATGAATAAAAAAGTAGTAATAAATTATGTTAAGTTAAAAGGGAAAGAACATGAGTTACAAAAAGGAAGAACAAATAACCAAATAGTAAGTGCTTAGTGACATACTTCATAATAATACATCAACATTTAAAATAGAATGCGAAGTAGAACAAGATCACATCTTACCAAAACCATTTAAACAGCTGTTATTTACGATGTATTTTAAACTAATATATCGATATCTCTGAAAAGAAAAGTTACACACAGTATTGACTTATGGTGTAGAAACTTTTACTAAAAATCTATAAAAAAAAATAAAACTGACTCTTATTTTAGGACTAACGTTTAAATATAGAGTTTCCAATGCCATTACAATAGCGAGAACTGAGTAGAGATACTGTAGAAATAATAATACATATGAAGTAGAGCTGAGCCAGACACGCGACGAGAATGAATGACGTTAGGTGGGTTAAACGCATAATAGCAGATGCCATGGAGTGGTTAAACTCATTAAGTGGTTAAACTTATTAACTTCAAACTCACATTAGTATATGAATGTCCGTCGCACATCGTTATAGTCTGTTGAATTTGATACAACTGGGAATTGAAAAATTTATACGCCCTAATGGATAACGAAGGTTATGGATTTTTAGACTTTTTTATTGAAAGTAAGAAGATACAAATCAAAGCATATCAAAAGTGACTACAAACAAATGACCCAAATGATAGACGAATATATGCAAGATCAAACATAACGTCAACAAGATCAAAAGTAACATGGTAAACGGTATAAAATCTGAGAACACGACTACACTAATCACTAACCAATGCACTACTTGTAATTAATCAGTGTAGTAGTGTCTGGGGGCTCAGGAGACTGAGACCTCAGAAGACTTGAAAGAAGACATCAGAGAGGATGTCGAAAGCTCGACGCAGTCATAATCGATGTGATTCAACCCGGAAGGCTGTTGAGTTTAATAAAATTTAGATCGCTAGCACCCTTAAAAACGTTTTAGTCAGATTACATTATATAGTATATAATGGCTTAACAATTGAAAAAAGTGTATTTCTTACCTATTTGAATTATAATGGTAATAAAAAAATAAGAATAAAAAACTAATTAGTATTAGAGAAATTATTTACAAAAGCAACAGATTATACAACATAAAACAGGAGGAAAAATTATGGAACACTTCTTAAACATCTAGGTTATTACAGTAATTTAATAAAACATGAAGAATAACTTTTATAGATAATACTCTTTAGCATTATTAAAGCAAAATATCCTTCTGCGAGGTATCTAGAAATCTCCTTATATTCTGGTACAAATATTATGTCAATTTAATTAAAATTCTTTAAAAAGGCTTTGTAAAGATAATATATTATAATAGTCTCCCGTTTTATACCGCTGTCGCGGCTTTGGGAGTATAGCAGGGTAGTCTGCTATATCTAGGGCCTACGGTATACAAGGAAGGTAACATGGCCAGTGCTACGCTTCAACCGTCTATTATTACCCCTGGTTTTACCCAAGGTACTCATTTTTATTCAGGCTGAGTCGACCTGGGGCCTATAGACATTTTTAAAATGTCTAGATGTTCTTGCCGGCGGTGGGATTCGAACCCCGGACCACCGGCTTGCGAGGCAAGCATCCTACCGCTTGCGCTACGCAGGCCCTTTATAAAGATTCTTTAATATAATGAAACATCAAAAATAATGAATAAAAATATTCAATCTCGTTTACGAGCGGCTTATAGCTACAATAAGGAAACAAAATTTATTTGCACTATAAATTCTACAAAATAAAATGTTTTATCTGAAATCTGTCAATCTGTCAATCTAATTCTCAGCGCAATTTCTGACCGCACAATACGCAATTCTGTACTAATTATTTAAGCAATTTTCACAAAATAGTACGGGAATATTTTCAACCTAGGCCGAGAAAATTACTTTAGAAATGTTGGGGAAATTTGAATACTGGAACAGTACTGACGTTTCTTTAATTATAATATAATAGTAGATATGTATTTTTATGTATTTTATTAATGACGCATTGTTAAGTACCTAACTATGGTATTATAACTTATTTTTAGAAACTTCGATCCTTACTAGACTGGGGATGACTGGACTAGCGGGCAGGTGCTGGAGTATATGGTAGTGAAATCGGATTTGAATCTGGCCAGGCTCTTGGCTCCCATGTATCCATCTTTCAGGCCGAATCTTTGCGATCCTGGTATGTACTCAGGAGATCATAGATTGAGCTTGCTTAGGCAGGACCATCTCTAACTTCCCTGGTAGTCAAGCAGCGCTAAGGGCTTTGGAAGTGCCCAAAGTTAGCTCCAAGCTAGTTTTTGAGTGCAAAAGAGCCTTTACTGATTTCGCTCTGACCAATAGGTTTAACTTAGTATGGATATCGCGACACACATGCGTAAAAGGGAACGAACATGCTGACGCTCTGGCAAGACCGGGCTCGTCTACTCTGCTTGTGGGACCCGAACCTGTGATTGGAATGCTCTTCAGTACTAGTCGGAATAGTCTAAAAAAGCTTCTTCTGTGTAGGTTCCAGGACTACTAGGCCAGTTGTTGAGATATACGACAGGCTAGGCTTCACATGGTAGGGCCATCCAAAAGTCTTCTTTTTGGAGACTTCTCCTTCTAGACCGTAGAAGATGCTCTCTGGTAGTCAATATGCTTACCGTCCACTGTAGACTCAGGCGGCACCTTTATCTGCTTAGATTGGCCCATGACGCACGGTGCCGTCTGTGTATTGAAGAAGAGAAGATGTCCTCTGGAAGTGCCCAGTACTGGCCTAACAGAGGTGGCAGATCCTGGTTAAAGGTTTCATAAAGGCCTACTTTATGAAACCAAGCCAAATGAGAGAGTTACCGTTGAGACTTTGTTGGCTTTCTGAGGCCACAGGGTTATTAAAGGATTAGACACTCGGAACTATAGGAAGAGCTCAGAATTAGCACTAGAAACGCTAAAGATTGGGTCCTATGAGCATAATCCGTATAATAGGGATGATACAATGGATCGTCTTGAGAAGTCTAAGTTGCTGACGGGCTCAAAAATTAGTCCTACAGACAAACAAGACAGGTCAACTTAGAAAATCCTGAAGAAACGGGGTAGACGAAATTATGCTTAAACGTGGTCTGAAAGAGTAAGAATGGAACGACAAAGCCAAATGAAAAAATTTGAGCAATTAAAGTGTCCAAAGTGCCTTGAAAAATGAAAAGAAGATAAAGCAAGGCAGATTCGGAAGTGGGTAAATTGGTTAAACAAAAAAGTGGTGATTAGTAATACAGCCAAACAAAAAAAAAGGTGCTGGAGTGAAAGAATTTAAAATATTTTGATGCGTAGATTGCAAAAAGTCTTCATTTTTTCGTAGCAGATCCAGATTTTTGGAGTCGATTGCATAGTTTTAACAAAAGGTAAAAATAAAAAAAAATTCAACGTTAAAACAAAAATTAGGTAGTTAAAATTAAAATTAAATCAATCTGCCTTAGGTAATTCGAAATCCCCATGATCCTAAAGACCAAATAATTTTGATTACAAGACCCACAACATGAAACCTTAAAATTGGAAAGACATTTCTTTTAATTCATATATTTGATCCATTATCCCCAACTACAATACTTAAAACATTTACAACTGTAAAATCCATTAAATTCAAATTCAAACCATCGTAACATCCATCTCATATGACTAAGTGGAAGTATATTGATTTTCCGATAAACTCAATCTGTAACGACTATAAAAATAAACCCGTAAAGTTTAAAACTTTATCGTGTCGTAAGCAGTAAAAATATGGTAATGTTGACCCAATTTTTAAACACTTAAGGCTATCTATTAGTAGCTATCGATAATTTCTTTTGTTTTCAGGTCAGACAGAATCTTAAAGACGCGGGTGAGGACTACAGAAAACTTCTTTTGGCTCTGAAGTTTGGAGGAGTTCCAAGCATTAATAATTTGAATTCCATCTTCAACTTCCAGGTAATTTTAAAGTAGTATTTGCACGAAGCGGAAAGAATTGGTTAAGTAATTATGTAAATATCAAATAAACCCTAATTTTATGAATTTATTTTGCCTTTCTAAATATACTCCGCCAATCATTAGCTCTCGACAAACTGTTCTACTGTAATAAGTTTCACTAGCAATAATTGTATCCATAAAAATGCATATTAGTGAACAAATATATTGAATATAAATAAAAGACTGTTTATTTGTGTAGTATCAGAGTAAATTCAATGTCGAAATAATAGTCATTCAATACAATAAGAAGAACAAATAAAACCTAGTAAGATACAGGTGACAATCGATGGTACTCAGCAGAATAAGGGATACGGAACAATTTGCAATAACAAGTACGAACAAGAATTGTGCATGATAGGTACTGCAAGAGTTGACAAGAAGTTGACTGATTTTAGATTTTTATTATTTTAAAAGTATTTTGTTTGATAAAACAGGGTTTTATTTCTTCACTTCTTCTTCTTCATGTGCCTTGTCCGTTCCGAACGTTGGCAATCAACATGGCCACTCTGACTTTGTTTACGGCAGATCTGAATAGTTCAGCACATGACAATCCGAACCATTGCCGCAAGTTTTGGAGCCACGAGCTTATTTCTTCACGGCTTGTTCAAATTAGATGTGTTTGAGGCGAAAATAATAAAATACTAGTTGCAAGGCTGGCCCTCTCTGTGTATACCCGAAATCTCACCAATTGGTGTACAATGATATTGAGATACCAAATTTTTCCAGGCTTGACCGACCCAACCTCTGCTCATAATAATGCCCAGATTAACAAATGACGCTATACTAGAAGTCGAATTTTTTAGTAAAAATTCTATACAGCTTAAGTTTGATAAAAATATAACTAAACAGCTAACAGAAAACGAAAATCCAAAATAAGTGTAGAATCACAAAACATGCAAAAGATCTTCTAAGAGAAAACAAAAGAGACACTGCAGAATTTAAGGAACTTAATGGAGTAATAAGAAAACAGATAAAAGAGGACATTAAAAAACATCAAGAAGACCGTATAGAACAAACCATAGAGAAAAACCGAAGTCTCAATTGCATCAAACTGAAACTAGGAAAGAAAACATAATAACCATTAAGAATGAACAAAGACAACTAGAAAAAAGTAAATCTGATATAGCAAAACAAGACCAGTAAAAATCAACCGAGGTGTAAGACAAGGAAACACAATATCTCCAAAATTATTTACAGCTGCTCTAGAAGATATCTTTAAGTCAATAGACTGGGAAAATAAGGGAATTCCAATTAACGGAAGATACTTTTTAGATACGCAGATGATGTAGTACTAATAGCCGATACGTGGAATACACTGAATATGATGATTGAGGAGCTTCACACCGAATCTCTAAAAAAAGGACTCAAAATGAATTTCAGCAAAACTAAACTAATGTCAAACAAAGATGACAAACCTATCTATATATAAACTCTCAAGGGACAGGGATAAAACACGTAGATGAATATGCATATCTGGATGAAAATGTCAACGTAAGCAAAGAAAATCAGACTATCGAAATAAGCAGACGTGTAAAAATGGGATGGGCAGCAATCGGATGACTCTCATACGTACATAAAAATAAAAATAGACCTCAAAGACTGCGAACCAAAGTGTTAAATTCCTGTATCCTACCTGTAGGAGCTATACGGAGCTCAAAACTGGACATTCACTAAAATAAACATGGAGAAGATCGCTTTTAAAGAACTTAAATTAAACCTTACATCAGTTTCAGTCTTTGCGTGCCCAGATTTTTTAAAGACTTTTACCTGCAAACAGATACAAGAAACTGTGAGCTTGGGGTTGCGTTAACGCAGAAGTGCTACGAACTCTCACACCGGCTGAGATAAGATACTCCACAACCAAAAATTAATGCCCGTCCAATGTATACGAAATAAAACAAATGAGGCCACACATAGAAGGTTATAGTTTTAAAGACATCTTAGACCACCAATCCTTGAAATGCCTAAATAACCTCAAAAGTTCCTCTGGTCGATTAGGCAGGTGGAGTTTAGAACTACAAAAGTAAGATTTTGAAATAATCTACAGAAAGGGATTCCTCAACAAGGTAGCAAATGCTATATCCCGCCAACAAGAAACCTGTAGAGAAGAAACAGAGCTGGAATTGTTAGCATTAGCACAATGGTATAATAATTTATATGAAGATGTCCTCCGAAACTCAGACAGATTTCTTGATTTACAAATATCAGATGGAAGGCTGTATACATATTTGAAGTGGCCAACATTTGGCAGATACAAAATATAGTAGAATCCGGATATCATAACGTTCATTCACTTTAAAAGAAAAGAAAAAATGAAAAAAGGCGAAATACCAAACAAAATATTCAAACAACTGCCAGTAGGAAAAAACAAGAGAAAAACCGAGGCTAAGATATATAGAATAAATAGATAATGATACAACAAACTAAAAATAAAAAAATCACAACAAAATGATTGTCAAGCCAGTGATGATGCGTACCAGGATATAAAAGAAAAGAAATTTTGGAGAAAAATCGTGAACTCGACTACAGCAGGCCATTAAGGAATTGCAAAAAAACCATTTTCCAAGTAGCGCAAAAATACTACTGGCCATGAAGATATTCAAACAAATAACAGACCATTTTAGGAATTGAAGAAAAGGCCTTCAGTATAACCTATCGCAAATGCAACCAGTCGGAAAAGGCGAATATAAACTGTATAATAATATACTGTATCAATTTATTTAACGTGACTATTCTCAAGATCTACAAAGGAGATCATTTTCTTGATAGCCGTCAAAGACTGGTTTACAAAATGGGTTATCGCCCAGCCGATAAAGAAAGTATCCGCAAATCCCACCATTGACACCCAGCACTCAAACGACAATAAGACTTTGACAGCTCCCAGATATTCAAACATACCTGGGACAATGGGCACAAAGCACAATTGAATAATACATTATTAATCAGGAAAGCTGTTTGATGCTTTTGTGATGCAAAAAGAGAAAAATCAAAGTCGTAAAGCCCTCATCTTACTATAAATAAATGAAAAAGCATATCAAAGTCCATAGAATGTAACAGTCTTTGGTTAGCAATACTGACAGAAGAATACAGCAAAAGAATATAGCAACATGAATGGATTAATAGAAGGTCAGACACATCTTCTACAATTAACTACATAAACACACAAAAATTAAAATTTTATATCAATTCGAGGGTACAACATTACCCTCTGAATTTCATCTCCAAACATGGCTATTTACTCACAAAATCGAGGCCAACTAAGTCTCCTATCAAATAAATAAATAACTACAGGTTAAAATAACTTCTTGTCTTATAATAATCTTTTTCGAAAAATATTTCTGGATTGGAGATCGAAAAGTAAAAACAAATGTAAAATGTAATTTTCAGTAGTAATATCCCTAGGACATTGATAACAGACGAGATAATTTCATGACAATGGAAAGCTCGTTCCTTGGTAACATCAAGAAGCCTAAGGCTGAGTGCTGTTACCAAGCAACGAG
Organism: Diabrotica undecimpunctata; assembly: GCF_040954645.1. Lineage (NCBI taxonomy): Eukaryota > Metazoa > Arthropoda > Insecta > Coleoptera > Chrysomelidae > Diabrotica > Diabrotica undecimpunctata. The sequence goes on along the minus strand of NC_092804.1, from coordinate 21,596,700 downwards.
CTTGAGAAATTTGTCATGAAATTATGAGGCATTCATCAATGTCCAAGGGATATTCGGCGGATAATTTTTCGAAAAAAAAAATGAATATTCCCCAAATATATTTGTGACTGTAGGTTGTATTTCTGGGAATTTTTTCTTTGATTAGCGCATTTATACTTTGAACATTCTCATTGCCGAAACGTGACATTTTAAAATTTATTTGGATGAAGTTGTCAAACTCGATCGTGTTGTCATAGGGATTGAAAATTGCACTAAATGCAATTATCAGTCTAATGTTGACATGATTGGGTGAAATTTTTCCACATGACACAAAATGACGAAATTTGAATGGTTGTTAGAACAGTCGAAAAATTATCATTAAAATCAATTATTGTGGTTAAATTTTAATAACTAAGATATTTTTGTAATATTTTGTAATATTATTTTTGTAAGTCTTTTTTCTTTTTACCTTTTTTAAAGATATTTGGACAATCTTTAATAATGCTATGTTCCTTCTATCTATTCTATCCTATAGATATAACACTATCTTCACTTCTCGAGATTTTATTACAAATGTTAAATTTTTAAGAGTATACAATTTTATTAAACCTACAAATAAATAACAAAAAAACCAATAACAACAATACTAGAATATGGGAAGCAGTTTTATACGAATAGAAGTATCTACATTGACTGGTTGAGTGCTACTTTTTGTATATTGTACAGAGTTATATTGATATTTGAATAATAAGTTTAAATGTTTTACACATCGATCTGCGATGGAGTATGATAATACAATTTTTAAGTATATGCTTTAGTTATTATTATTTTCATTGTATATAACACCGTTCCTGTATTGTATACATTCTGCATTTTACTCTCAAGATCAAGAACAAGACTTTTCTTCATATGGGTGAAAACCCAATGTTGGCTATTTCCTGGAACATTATTTCCTGAAACTTTCCAGTAATCTATCGAACATTCAATTCAATGTCAAATCAATTTCATTTAACCCTTAACTTGGCAACGTATATTATAATATACATACATATACATAATATACATTTTTGAAGAATTCACAGAAGACACAGATGATGTTGAAGAAAATATAACTTCTGAAAAAGATATAGTAGAAGCTGTAGAAATATTACCTGTTTTAGTCAGTAAACGAAGACTAGCAGCAGCTACTCCTTCAGTAGTGCCACAATTTTCTCCAGTAGTGAAAAAAAAGCACGTTCTTCAATAAAATTATGTAGTCCTTATGTAACCTTCAGTCCAATGGCAACCATACAAAGATTCTCCAAAATGGAAAACAGGAAAATCCACATTGAATGCCCTCAGTTAATAAAACACTATAACGGTCATATGGGTGGTGTGGATTTGGTACACATGTTGATTGCTCTATATAGATTACGCTTCAAATCACATAGATAGTATATGGATATTTTTTCTTAAATTATAGATATATCCATTAATTCTACAAAAATTAAATAACAGTCATTCCTTTGAAACAATTTAGAATTAAACTTGCCAAAAGTCTACTGCAGGCTGACCAAATAAAAAGGGGACGTCCCAGCAATGAGCAGCTACCACTACCTTCAAAAAAAAATTAAAAACCCGGTAAACCCCAAGATGATATCAGATTAGATCATGTGGATCATTTTCCAGTGTACGAAGCAATGGGCAGGTGCAGAAATTGCAAGAAGGGACAAACTGCCATATTTTGTAATATTAGACTATGTTTAGTGCATAACAGGAATTGTTTTGTGGATGTTTACACTAATAAATAAATATTTTTGATTAAATTTTGATACTTCTTATTCATATTACTTGTCCTTCATAATTTGGAAATGTATGATATGCTAAACAAACCTATTTTTCGGTCTATTTGGCGATGTATACTCTGGTATACAATCCAAATTTTTGACATATAGATGTCATACATATTTTTTTTTTGTTATAGAATATAATATGTATGATGCCCAAACAGGAAACATACCAATTTTCAGACTTTTAGATTCAAAATTAACCTTTTCCAAGTTAAGGGTTAACATGTAAGAAGAACACAGTAGCATTCCCATTCAACTTCAATCAAAATTGTCAAGTAAGAATACAAAAGATAATATAATTATTTTAGATACGATGGCGAGCAAGCAGCACTGTTAGAGAATTTAATCACAATCCATTTTTCTTTATTTAAACATTTTATTTACAAGCGAAAATTTTTTTGTTCGCAATGATTTTCTTTTTACAAGAATATGTCTATAAAAAATGTATTGTCACCTTCATGAAAGAGCTCAATATCAGAAGAACTTGACTATAGAAACTTGTATTTTAGAATAAACAATAATTTGAATTTTGAATTAGAAGTACAGAAATTTTGTAAATGCTTCTTATTTTAGTCAGAAGAGTGAATTAAAGTAAAGAAAAAGATATTTGGAAAATGAAAGCAATGTAATATTTTATGTAAATCATTCACTACTACTATCGGTTTACAGCGTTCTCCGACGCCTTCCGACTCCTAACCGCCATTCTTCTCTATTCAGCCATAGGCCTGGAGGGATTTCTCTTTCCTCTAGTTCTTTTTCAATTCCCTCTCTCCAGCTTTTTTTCGGCCTTCCTCTTTTCCTTCTCCTTTGTGGTGTCCACGTCAAAATCTGTTTTGGAATCCTGTCATCTGGCATTCTCTGTACATGGCCGTACCATATTAACTGTTTTGTTTTTATGTCATCAACTATTGTATGCTTGACTCCCATCATTTCACGTATTCTCTCATTTGGTATCCGATCTCTTCTTGATTTTCCTGCTGCTCTTCTCCAGAAGTCCATTTCTGTTGCTAGTAACAGTTTCTCTGTTCTTTGTTTCATTTGCCAAACTTCGCTGCCATATGTGATTACACTTTTAAGTATGGTGTTGTATATGAGTTGTTTGTTCGCTTTAGATATTGTTTGGTCCCACAGAATTCCGTTCATCATGGATATGGCTTTGTTTGTATGTATGTATATATGTAAATCATTCAAAGGCTAGTAAAAAATAGACGTACCATATTACTGAATTAAATAACTGGGTAAAAGACTAAGTTTACATTGTAGCAATGTTTATTTTCCTTAGATGTATTTCTTCAATCCATATATAAGTAATAATGTGTTGTTTGGTTGTTGTTGATTTAATCACTTATATAAAAACTATTTAAAGATGAAAAAGGCTGGGAAAGTTCAATATTTTGCAGGATCCAGAGTTTATTCTGTACATAATATATTTTAAAATTATTCTGCGACTGTTTGTCCAGTTCAATGTACTTATTTTTAGTAAGTACTATTGTAAATAGAATTACAAAACACTTAATGTTATATATTTATCTAAAAATCACCTAATGCTTTAAAATAATACTTCTCTTTCAGGATAAACCTTGGGTATTCGGACATTTGGTTCAACTTCAAAGAAGATTGGGGAAAGAAAGTTTTCCACTCATTGAACAAACATTTTATCCAGATCATCGTGAAATGGTAAGTCATCCATTTGTAATTAATTATTTTTTTCTAATATCGTCCCTGCTTTTTTAAGCTAAAGAATTATTTGTCGTGTACAAAGATCTAAATAAATAAAATAAAGGATATGTGAACAGTCTCTTCTGTTAACTTATTTTTGTCACTGAATCTTTTCTACATCTTCAAAAAATCTGTGAGTCTTGCGAGTTAGTTCTTAACAATTTTTGTATAAACATAATTTAAATATATTACACAACATGCAGTATTGATTCAAATTCAAGTGATTCATTGGAAAAAAGAAACCCATTTGTAAACCCTATGTACACTAATACAATTTCAGCTTTTTTTATTGTTTACAAATCGATGGCAATATTTTATATTAGAGTCGGCGTCAGACATTCTATTGAACATTAAGTTCGATTTTGCACCCCATAAAACTGCAGTATAAGCATCAACGTGATACATTTTAGAAATTGATGTCACGAGCACAGCTGAAATGTGATGGGAAACGGATGTGTCTAGCAGTCGATATGAATGTTCAGTTTGCAGTAGAATTTACAGAAGGAAAAATGCAGCTTGGAAAAAGTCTTTCGCGTAAATTTTTACTTAAAAATACAATATATTAACGTATAAGGTGTGTCAAGCTTTATCGAGTTTGAAATAACTACCTAAAATTCAACATTGTAGAATTTTTAATAACATTTATTTGGTTTTCTACTGTATATAAACATCGTGTAGCACTACCCATCGACTAGACGAAATCGTATAAAAACTGTTACCCTATCTCTCACTCCCAACCTCACGGGATAAAGTTTATAGGTTTTCTTTTAGTATGCACACAAAACTTCTATCATCTAATGGTGGAAAGCAAAGTTGTTGTACTGATGATAAGAAGAACTCATCGTTACGTTACGACGCCACTCTCTTGAACACGTTGTTAGAGCTCTCGTCCTAGCCCACATGCAGGATTTGTTTGGTTGTCGTAAACAGATTCCCTAAAAATAAGAGTTCAGGTTTAAAAATTTATACAACAAATTCCAACAGTATGTAAAAAATAAAGATAAAAATTATAAGAGCATGAATCGACCACTTTTTAAAACATTTTTGCGGAAAATCCACATAATAAATTTTTTTTATTTATATATTTTTAGAAACTAAATAAAAAAAACGGGTGTGGACTGCCGGTAGAAGTTACACTTCTATACACGCATTCGCCGTTACAAATTTATTTGGGAGTCAATCTGCACAATCATTACATATGTAATGCTATAGGTAAGACATAGCAGAAAGAGAAACAGAATTAGGTATGTAGGTATATGGTGCATCGTTTGCTGTATATAAACAATATTTGACCTGTAATAGGAGTATAGTAAATGAAGGATTGAATCAATATTTTAATGAAAATATATATTTTTGTTTTCATATATGTATAAAAGGAGTTGAATGCAAAAATTTTTTTACACATACTCTGCAGTAAAATTCATTGTTTATTTTGGTATTAATATAAACATACAATACAATACACTGCAACATAATTCAATATAATAATACAATACAAATTAAAACGCAATATTCATAAGTATTTAAAAATTTTATCTTGATACCCTAGGAAAATTATGGAAACCGTCCAGTATCTCGAGAACAGTTCTAAATAAAAAACCAAAATCCACGTGTTTGTTATTTTTTTTAATCTATGGAATAGCAAACACGACCCCCAATCCCTCGCCCTAGTAAGGGTGGAGCGCAGTGCAACTTTGAAATCTTAAATTACTATTTTACATAAAAAAGTAACAAGCTTTATTTAATTATTTTTGATTTGCGATGGATGGATAAAATAAATACAGATCAAAAGTCTGCAAATATTTTAAATGGTAGATACGAACCACCTTTTATGATATTGATAGTTTTTTACATAGAATCCGAATCTCCAATAAAAAGTAGGGCTTTCTATTAAAGATTTCAAAGCTCCCTGTCCTATCCCAGGAGGTAGAAGCGGGGGTCGTATTTGGTGTCATTCAAAATATTGTGTTTTGTATTTTTTTATTTTTCAGTGCCTTTCTCGATATAGACATTTTTCTAGGGTAATTTTTCTAGGTTATCAGGATAAATCATACTTTTCCGATTTTAGCGCTAAACTACACTCATTTTACATATTCCCAATTGTCAACCGAAGCACGTGAAAGCCAAACAGGGTCGTACTGATGTGTATCATATGATTTTTTAAAATATTTACTTTTGAAACTATTAGTGTAAGAATTTCTTGAAATTTAATCATTAAATCACAATTAAACTAAACTCTACAAATAACACGACCAGTAAATAACTTAACAATAACTATAACATAAATATAATACAATATATTAACTTAAAAATCAACTCGATACAATTTGAATTTAAACATGCTGGCAAGTTTGAATCTGCAACATGACAATATGTCTGGCTTAAGGCAATAAATTAAGTTTAATAGCCTCTTGACGAATGAGACGGCGAATATCAACACGTGCGTTTGTTGATAGATGGGAACTTGCTAAACGAATAAACTTTATCTATTAGAAATTCGAAAAAATGTTCCGAATAAAAGTTACATATATTTGCATAAGGAGTCCAAAGCTGTAATAAAAAATAGGAGTTCCTATTTAAGATTTCCAAGTTGCCCCAACCCCACCAAGAAGGGATGGGTAGGAGGTCATCTTTGACATCATTCGATTAGATTAGATTTTTGAAAAATATTGAATAAGTGTTTTTTAGTTTTTTGATCAGATATAAATTTCGCGAAATATTTGACCGTCCTGCTATTTTTGGCATATCTGGCATAATAAATAGTTGTGTAGACAGTATACATCGGTGCCTAACGTATTATTCTGAATGTAATTCATTTGAAAGAGAATCAAGTACTTTTACTGATCCAGTGTTATGATTATATAGATCAGTCATAAATAAAATCGGGTGTTGCCTATGCCAATTTTTCGTAATAGGAGGAGAATTTACAATTATTACAAATCGAGTATTTTGTTCTGGTTCTTCTATTTGTAATATCCAACAATTTTCACACTATGAAGCCATGTCATTTTTTTTTCAAGAAGTGTTATCCGGTATACAGAATATATAAAATATTTTTAATTAAAATAGATTACATTTTAAATTAATGAACGAAAAAGAGTCAATTTAAAGTGAATATTTATTCATGTGCATACGCAATTCTATTATAATTCAACCCGTGTGCAACGAATCAAACGGTATAAAAAGTTATCGAATAAATGTATCTCTGTATCTCGTAAACCAGTATAATTTAATTAAAATACAGTATTAAAATATGAAGGATGCCATGACTATAAAAAAATATAAAAGTTGTACTATTTAAAAATTTAAAAAAAACTGTTAATGTTAAAAAATTATGCTTAAATTTGCATACTAGGAATTAAGTTATCTAAATGGTGGCAAATTTACTTTTTCTACCTCAGTTTTTCAATTTTTTCACTAGGTCTTAGAAGATCTTTAACTAGGTAATACATTATTTTTATTACTTCCTTCGAGATACCTACTCTTGTTTCTACATAGTTTATCAGGGATGTATGTTTTTATGCTTGCAATTGACAGAACAAGATTTGTAAGATGTTTTTGCACGGGCACGAAATAATATTTACCGTGACGGAGAATATCAAGACGCGTGCAGTAACCTTGCGGTATACAGTAATATACACAATATACATACATATACACTTATTATGAAAATAAAATGATGTTTAACAAACGTCATTTAATTTTTTTATAACAACTCGAAAACGACTGGATCGATTTGGGTAATTTTGATTTTGAAATATTTATAGAAGTTCAATGAAGGTTTAAAAGGTGAAAATATATGATAAAATTAGTGTTACGTTTGTAAATAATTATTTCGATAATTATTGTCCTAAGACGGGATAGATTTTGTTTCGATTTAGAGCAGTGGCATATGCCGCTCTGATGAGACCTAAAGAGGTTGAAATACGTATAAGCGGCTTGCCGCCACCCTACATCGAAATAAAAATCTAATACCGTCATTATATTTTATTTCTTTACTCTGTTTGGAGTAGCAGAAACTGAATTCATAACGAATTTTGACCATGATGAACGGCTTGTGGAATGCATTTTAGATTCCCTTGCCGAGCAATTCATTAATCTGCTTTGCAAGTTGTAGAAAGCACAGTGGTAAAGATTTGAATTCAGTTTCACCAGGTAAGAAATCTTACGATTTCTCTTGTTAAAAATTAATGTTTCTTTTTAATGATTTTGTTTAATCGCCATATAATACAAGTGTTACTTTTAAACATTCCGCTTTGTGTAGATCATCCTATTGTTTCTCTCTTATCGGCTGTAGAAACTGATTTTAAAGCATTATTACAAAATCAGATTCTATCCACTTTAATAATCCGCTCCTTCTGCTTATTTTAATGTTTTTAGCATCAGATTAAAACTACCAACCTGGTTATGCAAAGTTGGCTGCGGGGGCTTCTTTTATACGCTGCACTTTTCCGATGATTACAAAATTAGGAAACTCAGGATAAAACTTCTAACGGGGTTACGTTCACCAGTTACACGCTTCGGCTAATCCGGGTATAGAAATACACAGAAAGCGGATTTGTTTTATGTAATGGAAAAGCAGAAATTAAATTAGCTCGGTTCGTTTGCATAAGATTAAGAAAAATAAGTAACAATGAAAAAGAAATCTTAAAAATAGTTTAAGATTTTGTTCTGTTTATAATAAGCAGTTTTAAAAGTGAAAGATTTTGGACTTTTTATTCACGTAGCTGGTAGAAGTAAACGGAAGATTTGTTCCACAAATTTGGATGTTGACCTTATTACCATTTAGGGCGTACTAAGTAATGTAATTAATTCCAATTCGAAGGACCACCCAGTAACGTGAGAAATAAGAACACAAGCATTAAACAATATGTAATTTAATTATTACAACTATTACTACAACTAAGTTAAGATCTAGCCAAAGTTTTAGCGCAAAAATTTTTATATCTAAACCGACGATCATTGTTCAATTTACATGAGTCCTCGAAACACCACACGAGAGCACTGTTACAGTTTAAATATGTTACTAATACTAATATACTAATAATTGCGTCGACCCCTTTGATCGAATACTAAACTGACACTGACTAATATGCGGGAGTTGAAAACTCTAACCAAGACGCGACCAGCTAAATTGGGATATAATATGCTACTGACTTCGTGACTACTTTCCAATTATCACTGCCTCAGCTATCAGGGGCCAGGGAAAATTTCTATTAGGTAGCTGAAACCCCCTTTTGAATGATTGCCTTCAATGATGATATCCTTCTCATCATCTTTCTTTGGTCTTTGTAACTCTGTAATATTTTCTTTTCCTGTGCTATGACATTCTTCATCAAACCAATTCTTCTATGTTTTCATTTGGCTCTTTTGTGGAATATTTTTATTATTTGCTATAGTGATAGCCTCTCTTGTAGCTTGCGATACTTGCTGTATTCCTAGTTTGTCTTCTTCTTTCTGGGATAATAGCCCTTTATTTATTTCATTGATATAATTTCTTTTTATTTCCACCTCGCATAGCGATCATATCGATTTATTCTCCTTGCATTTGCTTTTCTCATTTCTTTTTGCACCGTTTTACATATAGCTCTTATTAGAAAATGGTCCGAACCATTTTGGTTCCTCTTATACTTCTTATACTTTTTACAAATTCTTTGTTGTTTCTTTCCACCAATACGTGATCAATCTGGTTTACCGTCCTTCCATCAGGAGACATCCAGATTCCCTTATGTATTTAGAATTAAAGTTAATAGAGACGCAATAAAATCAAGTTCTACAATTAAAATATATGTCAACACAGATCTGATTACTGAATTTTGGAAATTTGTACCAGAAACGAAGTATATCAAATACAAAAATCCGCTTGTCGAATTATTTCCATATTCGGAAAAACGTACTTATGTGAATCATATTATTCCACTTTAAAACTCGTGAAATCAAAACACCGATCAACATTATCACCAATTATATTCATCAAATTCTAAAGAATTATGAAAAGAAGTAAAATAAATTTGTTATAATTTTTTAAAAGTATTTAACTATAATATGTACAACATACTCTGTACTTTATTAATAAGTTTTCAATAAATATAATTAAGGTAGAATTTTTTTTATAAACTTTTTTGTACACTTTTTTAATATGGTTAAAAATTTCAAATTTTGAAAATTGGCTCGCACTATTCAGGTGCTTCGCCACCCCTGATACAGAAGAAATATAATCTTTATTTATTGTTGACTGTTTTTACTGTTTTTTTTTCCTAAATTTAATAATAATAAATTGAGAAAAAATATACAATGAAGATAAACTATCAAAAATACAAATGGGTACTTACTTCTTTTGTTTCGCAGGAATTCCTCCAGGTGCAACTATCTCGTTGTCTGTAACAGCGTTTTCCAAGTGAACATTTTCGTATTTTGCAAGTGCACCCGTGCCTATACAATAACCTTAGACCTTTTCTTTGTCTTCTCGTCAAACGTACACTTTTTTAATATGGTTAAAAATTTCAAATTTTGAAAATTGGCTCGCACTATTCAGGTGCTTCGCCACCCCTGATACAGAAGAAATATAATCTTTATTTATTGTTGACTGTTTTTACTGTTTTTTTTTCCTAAATTTAATAATAATAAATTGAGAAAAAATATACAATGAAGATAAACTATCAAAAATACAAATGGGTACTTACTTCTTTTGTTTCGCAGGAATTCCTCCAGGTGCAACTATCTCGTTGTCTGTAACAGCGTTTTCCAAGTGAACATTTTCGTATTTTGCAAGTGCACCCGTGCCTATACAATAACCTTAGACCTTTTCTTTGTCTTCTCGTCAAATGATTCCATTCGATACTCATACCGCACATGTTAATGTTAGCTTTTAAGGTAACGATGTTGCCTAAAACAGAAAACCGGAATAAACTAACATAATAACTAACAGGAATAGTAATAAACTCTAGTAGGTAACTGGACTTATTATTGAGTTAGCATGTTCTTTGGTTAGGCTTAGTACGAAAAATAATCTACGATTATATCAAACTATTACAATGCCGATGGTGACTTAGGCCATTCCATTGTGAGAGAAAGAGTTGGTCAAATAAGAATAATAAGCTGTGAAAATTCCACTGATCTGTCTGAAAAGAATGTTTCCTTCAATATTGCAATATTGTAGTCGATCTATGAATATCTGTAGATTAATTTTGTTCCAGAAAATGTTTAGGTGTCTGAGAGTACGCCGAATGCAATAATCTTTTAATATATTAGTTTCAAATTCTTGCAGTTTTTCGTTATGTTTTTGATATCGATCTTTCAGCGGTGTAAAACCTGCTTTAGATACTGCTGGCTATATGTTTCTAACGCTTGAACAAGAGAGGAATAGCTGGCTGCATGCTGGAGAAGAAATTGCGAGACGATTTATGTCTGTCCTTGAAGTGACACTACCAAGGAAGCTGCCATTTCTTTCTCAGTCCAGCCATTTGCTCTTACTGCAGCTTCGAATTGAAAACGATAAATTTTCCATGATGTTTAACTATCGAATTTATCGGTTTTACAATTTTACTAGTTCTATTTGTGCCTGTTTTAGCTATGTATATATATACACCGGTATTTAGGCGCCACGCCCTTCCGGTAAGGGTCTATGCAGGAGTATTACCGAGCCGCAAGCCCTTATCTTTTGCCGTACTGATCCAACATAGGCCGATCAGACACCAGCATACTCTTCTTCTTCTTTCAGTGCCTATTCGTTCCGAATATTGGCAATCATTCTGGCTATAATTATTTTATTGACTGATGCTTTAAATAGATTCGTTGTTGTTGTGGAGAACCATTTCCTCAGGTTCTTCAACCATGATATTCTCCTTAGACTAGACTAGACTAGACTAGAGCATACTCTAGTCTAGTCTAGTCTAGTCTAGTCTAGTCTAAACCGCAGATTCGTTTTAGAATTTTAAACTGCTGCGTTAGCCTTTTTTATTTTTCTGTACACCCAGCTGGGGCTTCTACCTACATCCACTGAACCATTCGACAGTGAAACGAATGGGAATCAGCCGCCTGGCCCGCTTGGCTATCTGACCGACCGACTGTTTTAACTATGAAATATCATAAATATGTTTATTCAGATTTGACGTTAGTTACTGAAACAATATTAGATACGGAATCTTGAGTACCAATTTTTCTTCGTATAAATCCTTTACTTGTGTTTTTAAATTATATTTTAAATAGTTAATAGTTGTTTTAAATAGTAAATTGTTGTTTTACATTATTTTGACGTGTATGTTTTAAAAAATTTAAGGAACTGGTTGAGATGCAGTTCAATAGAACTCTTCAGAACAGCTGTAAGTAGAGTAAATATGGTAATGATGATATCCAACCTCCGATTGGGAGACGGCACTTAAAGAAGAAGAAAACATGTATGAATGTTCATCCCTAAGGAGAAATTAACTTGGACGATAATCTCATTATTTTTAACCTTAACTTCCAACTTTATTAACTATTTTCACGGCAAAAACAAACTGACCAAACGTTTAATATATCTGATCATTTGTTAGCGTTATAATCTCTATCGAATACAGTCATTTAATATATAGATTTCTGTCAGTGAGGTACCACCAACTTTTTTATCCTTGAAAATTTTCCACTCTTAATAAAAAATTAACTAAAACTGACCAAACTCTAAAATCCACTGACCATTTATGACCAAAACGGGACTATTCAGGCGGTATAATAATTTTTACAAAATTCGATCAATGAGAGCTATTATAGATCTTCCTTGACAATGATGATTTTTTGGCCGACGACGTGTATGTTAACTTTTATCAGTGTTTGACTAAGTTTGACTTGTGTCTCCCATGATAAAAATGTATTGTCTCCCTAAATTATTACCCACCATTATTAATATCCCTGTGCCCAAATCTCTTTTGCGTTTTATTATGCACTATATTAATTGTAATGGCCAAAATGTTCTTATCCTTCTTCTTTATTTTTAGTGTTTGAAAGGATGACTATATTAATCTAAATTTTTTAACTTCTGATAATATTTGGAGACACCTTGGATATGGACCAAAATCACGTCGAATCCGACAAGTCACAGAACCAGATGGAATAATAGCTGTTGTGGAATTGTAGTGGATGAGGTATAGTCAAAGGAACAAAAAATAAACAACAAAAGAGCTACGTTGTAACTATATTAAAATAAAAGAAGTGGACACCTGAAATGCTAGCTACTTAGATATAAATAAAGAAATAGAACAACAAGAATAAAATTTGTTACAGGAATAGGGGATACTCTAGAGCTAAAGCAAGAACAAAAAAGAAAGAAATAATAGATGTATACAACACAAAACAGACCATGTCATTATATAAAGGGACCCACATTCTAGAATTATAGAAGAAGGAGACAATTCATTACTGAGAACAAATTGAAAATCACAAACACGTTCTTTAGATATAAAGATATTCATAAATACACGTGGAGTGAGTGAGGATGAAGATCAATAAATTAACAAAACATTGGAAAACAGCAGAAGAAAATATACAATGATAAAACTTTAATGATAACAGTAAAAGAAAAGATACAATGATACAATAGTCATACATACTCTGTTTGCTAGTGGAACAGATAACAAATGACTAACTAATATCGGTAAGAAAGAAAAAAGGATCTTTGATATCTTAAGTTCCAAAAGTTAATTGCCTTTTTCATAGATTGTTTCGTCTTTGCTTTTCTAGTCCGTTCCAAGGCATGTTACTAGGTTTATAACATTTTGTGTTCTAACCAAATGTACTATATACGCTGAATAAACAAAATTTAATACATAATTTGGATGAAATCAGTCAACCTTTTTATATCGCTCTAATTGGTTTAGCTCTGTAAACATTTCTCATTAAAATCTTGTTTTTCATAACTGTTTCCCATCTCCGATTACACAGGGATTTATTCTAAAACATTTTCCTTATTACCATGAAAATCGACGTCAAAAACATAAACGTAATCCAAGAAGAGAGTTTTTCTGTTACTTTTTTTTTTCATTCTCGCCTTCCCCAATTATACCCCAGTTGACCCGAGCTTTTAGCTGAAAAAAATTGTCTAAAAATACATGAGCATTTGTAGGGCTTTTTATTAAATATCTCGCTATGGATTAATGTGAGAGCATGTACGGCTTGATGAATCTTTGTCAGGATGGAACGAGGAATTTAGATTATTCCAATTAGCTGGGGATAATTCCTGGGAGAATGTATGTGTAAAATACGTGGGCTCTGCTTAATACCGTTAATAAAAGGACAAAAAAGTGTAGAAATTCTTAAGCATATAAAAAAATGTATGAATGTTGATTTTTATACAGGGTAGTTGCTTACAGCAGGAAGAGATTTCACATCTTTTAATTTGACGAGGTCTGTCGTCTGTTGAAGAAATGTTCGGAAAAGATTGTTCTTTGTTATTCTTTGCAAGATTGATCCACCATTAGATTTGTTGTGGTCCTCTCCAAAAAACAAAATAAAACCTTAAAATAAAGTAGACTTCTTCTTCTTCCTACGCCGTCCCCATTAACGGATGTTGGCGACCAGATTTTTAAAAGCTTCTCTGTCTTTTGCAACGTGGAATAATTCGTCTACAGTCATGTTTGTCCAGTCTCGAATATTTCGCAGCCACGACTTCCTCTTTCTACCTATTCCCTTTTTGCCATCGACTCTACCCTGCATGATGACCTGCAGAAGACTATATTTATCAATTCTCAATATGTGTGCAAGGTATGCAGTCTTGCGTACTTTTATTGTTCTCAACAATTTTTTGTCTCGACCCATCCTTCTCAGCACTTCCTCATTGGTGACCATGGCAGTCCATGGAATTCTCAACATTCTCCGGTATATCCAAAGTTCAAAGGCTATATATGTATAGCTTCTTAACTATTTGCGCTTTTAGTGTCCATGTTTCTATCCCGTACAATAGTTGCGACCAGACGTAACATTCAACAAACCTCAGTCTCAGCGCAGTATTCAGATTTTTGTCACAGAACAATTGCTTGAATTTTAAGAACGCTGCCCTTGCCATTTCTATTCGTACCCTGATCTCTTGGTCTGGATCTAATTCTGTGTTGATGTAAGCTCCCAGATATTTAGATTTTGTCACTCTCTTTATTTGCTGTCCACCAAGAGTTAGTTGTTCATTATGTATTGGACTCCTTGATACTATCATAAATTTGGTCTTATCTGTGTTGATGTCAAGTCCCATTTGAATGCATTCACTATTTATTGCATCTAGTAAAGTTTGTAGTTCTTCTATACTCTCAGCCACAATTACCGTGTCATCTTCAAATCTCATGGTGTTTATGATTTCTCCACCAATTCTTATTCCCTCTTTTCTTTCCCATAAGGCTTTTCTGAATATGACCTGTGAGTACACGTTGAAAAGTGTCGGAGACAAGCCGCATCCTTGCCTAACCCCTCTCGCAATCGGTATATTATTTGTTTCTATATCGTTCATCTTTACTACCGCTTTCTGGTTCCAGTATATAGCCTTAATAAACTCAATGTCTTTTTTGTCTAAATTGATGTTTTTTAATTCATCTATTAACTTCATATGCTGCACTCGGTCAAAGGCCTTCCTAAAGTCTATGAAACATACATATGCACTCTTGTTATATTCCCGACATTCCCGAGTTTCATCTATCTGCTCCTCACATTTCTTATAAATTCGGTTTTGAACAATTTTCAAGAGAATCTTTAAAGGGTGGCACATTAGGCTTATCAATCTATAGTCATTACATGATTTGCGATTGTTGTTTTTTGGTAGAGGTAAAAATATCGATTTAAGCCATTCTTCCGGGATGTTGCCCTCTACATATATGTGGTTAAGAATTCGGGTGAGTCTCTTTATATTACCGTCATCGAATGCTTTTAACAGTTCAACTGGAATTTGATCAGGACCGGGTGCTTTTCCTTGTTTTGCATTCTGTAGGGCATTCTTTACTTCTGAGGGTAAAATTTGTAGGTATTGTTCTTCTTCACCTATATCTTGTTCATTTTTCCTCTCGTCATGGAACAGATTGATTATATATTGTTCCCATACTTCCTTTATTTTGCTCTCTTCAGTAAGTATTCCTCCATTATTATCTCTTGTTATGAGTGTTCTTCTTTGTCTGGTGTTGCCTGTAAGTTCTAGAGTAGTCTAAAGTAGACTAGATTCCAAATTTAAACAATATAAATGAAATAATAAAATGAATCCTGTAGGACATATTACAACAAAAAGCGGTCCAGGAAAAATTACTATACCACCACTGTGTCTAGGAGAAGGTAAAGAAAAGCTTAGCACGTTCATTACAAAGGTAAAATACGCATCAAAATTATAGTAGTAAATCCACTTATCATTTTTTTGGTTAAACTTTTCGACAGCTATATGTTGCCCAATATTTAGTTTTTGTATAAAAAAGAAATAAGCTTACCTGAAATTACATAAAGTTTACCAACTTCAAGATCCACACCGCACATCGCACCATACTTAGGTGTTAACAGTCTGCCGGATTTCAGCGCCAGTATCCCTTTTTCTGAGACTTTGTACTCCTTTCTAACACGAACTTTATACACTTTGGTGTCGCCCAGTATTCGTTCCCTTTTCACTCGAGCGAGGATCACTGAAACAGAAAACCGTCGTTAAATAAACAAGACGCTGCAGTTTGTGGGTTTGTGTTTTCTCTTAGCAAATATAACAGTTTCTTTGAGGAGTTTCCAAGGCAACTCTCCAAAGTAAACTGTTTTACTTGTAAGATCTTTAAGGTCATTTTTTAAAAAGAATAAAAACTTAACTAAGTTCCTTATTAAATAATTACTCTGTAATGCCACCAATTATTTATTTATTTATATCAATATTAAAAACATTTAACAAATAAAAAAGAAAACAGTATGAAGGGTACATGGAATAAAGGAGGTATGTCAGAAATATCACATTCTGAAATAAGGCGATTTTAATACTTCAAAACGGCATACAGATTATAGTCTTGTCATTTACATTGATCAAGGTATTACCAGAGGTTAAATATAAGTTTTCAGTTGAATTGCAAAAACATAAATTATTCTACTTTCTTTATTTTGCCAGACATTTAGGAATTTTACACATTAATTCAAAATATTAAAATAAAAAAGGAGGTATAGTAGGATCGTTTTAGCCTGTCGCATAAGTAATAAAAGTGTCTGTTCAGATTTGCCTCAGGTAGTCAGCGGTTCTCAAATTAAAAATGTACGGTTTTCTTAATTTGATAATACGACATTAGGGATTTTTTTAATAAAATAACTTTGTATTATGTTTTATAATAATTGAATATCATAATGTAAATTGATAAACATTGAGTACGAAATATACAGGGTCATTCACGCAACATGTTGGTTAAAAGTTTTCAAAGTTCTGGTTGTCACTGGTTTCTGCAAACTTGGAATAATGGGTTATGCAAAGCATTCTTCATTTTTTAAATATTTGCATTCTTCTAGCACTTCCGGTTGTACCGGAAGTCGCCATTAAGTTTCTTATTTTAAAAAGAAACTGTGCTTTTTGTTATTTTTTTAGAATCTACGTAAAATTCTGGATCGACTTTTATTGGGAAACCATTCTCGAAAAAATAGCCGTTTTTAAGATATTTAAAGTTTTTGAAAAATTTTTCATATTACACATGCAACTTCAAAAATTAATATTGTGGTTAATATTTATGCTGAAAAAACAAAAATTCTTTTTCAGCGTGTACTAAACTCCATTTTTATTTAAGCATAAAAAAATTTGCCAATGTTAATACTGGGTGTTCAAAATTTTGTATTATATTTTTATTTTTATATATTTTATAAATATATCTATAAAAATATATATCTATATAAAACAAAGACTTATCCTACTTCCCACACACACCTTCCCAAACCCACCGAGGTAGGTTGTCCTCCTGCGGTACAACCAGCCCCGGCTTTCCTCCGCCCCCTGTTCTTTGGAGCCAGGTCTCGACTATTTCGCGGACTTGGTTTAGTGCACTTTGCCAGAGTTGTAAAACGCTGGCTTCGTCGGTGGTCTTACATGCATGTTTATCATAGTAGTTTTTAGTGATGCCCCACACCAATTCAATTGGATTGTACTGGCAGTGATATGGTGGTAGTCTTAGGACCTCATGACCATATTTTAGTGCCATTTGGTCAACGACAATTTTTTTCTCAGTAATGTGTTCTTTGCACTTATTTAATAATTCAGCTTTTAAAACTAGATGTTCGTGTTCTATATTTTTCTCCGACAGCCACTTTCTTAAGTCTTCTTTTTTCCAGCTGCTTGTGGGAAACATTTCCTCCTCTCTGGTGTGATATGAAGCATTGTCTAAGACTATTAATGACGGATCTTCCAGATTTTTTAATAATTTTTCCTCAAACCAATGTTCAAAAATATCGGCGTCCATATTTCCGTGGTAATCATCAGTTTTTTTTGTCGAAGAAAATATAAGACTAGCATTGGGTATAAAACCTTCCGTATTTCCTGCATGCAATATAATATATCTTTTGCCATTACTTGCACTAGTACTCGAATAGCATTTGGTAGAATCATCTTGCCAGGATGATTTGGTATTATTTCCTTTCGCAAAAATCCATGTTTCTTCAAGAAACACAAATTGTCTGGCAAATTCGGAATTCTTGTTTTTTAAATAGTTTCTTATAAATTTCCACCTTTTTTCCAACAACATTGGACAGCTCGCACAACACTTTACGATTATTGGTTTTTTTGTATCTAAAACCCATAGCTTTTAATACTTTTGAT
The DNA here is from genome assembly GCF_040954645.1 of Diabrotica undecimpunctata. Taxonomy (NCBI): domain Eukaryota; kingdom Metazoa; phylum Arthropoda; class Insecta; order Coleoptera; family Chrysomelidae; genus Diabrotica; species Diabrotica undecimpunctata. The sequence goes on along the minus strand of NC_092804.1, from coordinate 21,578,415 downwards.
AAACTGGTCAAACCCATATCACAAAGTTCTCTGTCCTTTACTTTTTGAATGTGTCTTTCTTGTTACACGTTCTTTTGCTTTGTACATGTCATAAATGATATTTCTGATTGAGATTTTAATATCTTGTGGCAAGTCGAGGGTTTTCGGATGCAAACGAATCCTTTTATTTTCCTTACTTAATTCCTCTTCACTCATTGCAAGCACTCTTTGCAAGGTCCGTTCTGAAATTCCACAAGCTGCACTTCTCCTTTTTTGAACTGCCAGTACTGATTATATACTTGAGAAATGACATATAACTATGAGAAATTATAAAAGTTTTTTCAATAAATTATCATCACAAAGCATTCAATTTGCGTTTTTTCACGATTTATAAAAAAATTGTTTTGGTAGCGCGGATTTATCCTCAAGTACTACAGCCGACCAGTAGGAGGTTCGGTACCACAAAGCAGGTAGAAAAGGGAAAGCATAACAGAGTGGCTGTAACTAGAGTCATAAATTATTTTTCGGGCGTTAATCTGAAATACGACAGGGTAAAACGACTTCACTATATATCAAGAAAAGTAGTAACAACTTTGATACAAAAATGCATTTTATTTCAGAAAACAAACGATTATTATAAAAATAGTGTTTATGTAAAATAACTTAAAAATAGTTTTTTTTACAACAATTTTATAGCGTCTAAACGAGATTTGGGTATAATGTGTCTCTAAATTATTGATGCGGAAGTTTCAAAATAACGTTGGGCATCTGAACCAAAAAAATTGTTTAGATGCTACAGGTCTGCATATTTCGCTTGACTGATCGGCAGGTGCTAAAAAAATAACAAAAGTTAGCTTTATAAAACTAATTAATTGGGGGTTTTTACCTGTATAAGTATATGGAGGTAGCTCAAATTCCATTTCTAACAATTTGGGGGTAGTCAATCTCTGCTGTGTTATTACTGTGGTCTCCCAAGTTCCATTGAATGTTGTTCTGCAGTACAAAAGACGAGGATGATCCCTAACAGCTTTTACCTCGCGGATGGATCGAGTTAGAAAAGGTCATTTATTTTTATAATGCTTGCGTAAATATTCAGTTCGAAAATATTTTTGAGAACATTCTTCAACCTAAAACGATAATGGTTTTCGTCTAGCAGTTTTATACACTTCTGTCCAGTCTTGAAAAAGTTCAGCGATATGTCCACAACATCACATTTCATAAATTCGTCACTCTCACTAGACATATTTACAACTTGATAACTTTCCTTTCAGGTTCAGTAAACAAACATACATAACCTCTAAACACCTCTGAACCACGTACAAACTAAATGTATTAACCGCTTCGTCGGCGTCGGTCACATTGACATTTCTTCTTTTTTCCCTTTAGCGCTCACTATAAATAAAATTACCTGCAATAATAAAAATCTTACTAATTAGATTCAACACTAAAACAATACACTAGCTCACAGCAAAAAACATTATTTATATTATAACAGAATTTAAGTTTTTAACTTGTCTACCAAAAATACTTATATAGTCGGTTCATTTAGCTTGGAAATATTTTAACGTAGTCAATATCTTGACACAGTCAAGCTTTTCATTGTACTCTGTGTTCATTGTCTCAGGTATGGTTGCATATCTAAGATCTTTCAAAGTCTCTGTTTTTGATCTATAATTCATGTTCATTTCTTCTAACAATTAGTTCTCGTGAGGTTTCTCCCACATAAAAATGGTTGCAGTCACAATGTATTTTATAGATTTAGTTCTTTGATCTTTCCTATGTATTTTCTGGTTGTGACTTAATACCATATAAATAAAATATTTTAAATAAAACAAACAGAAAAAATGCATTATACATGTTATTTAAATTAGATTAAAAAACATGATTCTATTTATTATATTGACAAAAGTTTTTATGCCAATGTCAAGAAAAAGTACTATTTTTAAACGATTCTAGACAAAAATATTTACATTTTTGTCTTTTCAATAAGTAAAAAATAATATATTGCCAATTTTATTGCCTTCTATATCTGTCGATTTCGATAAAAAGATGATTAAACTCCTGCTTTTTGATGTGGGCATATATTTGTCATTTTTATTTGCTACGTCCCACTTTTCACTTACACTGGTAAAATTCTTTGAAATGATCCATATACAAAGCTTATATTATGATTCAACTCAGTTTTTATTGCGTCCATAAACCCTCACATCGTGAACTTTATTCGAAACACCTACACTTGGTGCCAAAACATATTTCGGGTGTATATGCAATTTTTTTAAATTAGTACCAGTCATTTTTAGAAAATGACAATATGTTTGATGAACAACACGGATCATATGATTATACAGAAAAATAAATAATAATACAGTATTTTTCAGAAAAATTTTTACTTTTGATTGTATTGTCAAATTTTTAAAGAAATATGTTGGTATATCTGCAACATTATTTTTATAAACACGTTTCTAAAAGCAAGTGCTCATTGTATTTATTAACAAACAAACATTTGCTTTAAAACGACTATTCCGTTAATAGCAATAATCAAGGCAGAATTTAATGTAAATATTTTACTTAATATTCCATGCGTTTATATTTGCGCGCTTTAACAGAGCGTTAAAACTATATCGGTTTCAAAGGTAATCGCTTGTAGTCCATCGTTTAAATCGTTAGATTCGACTTTCCATGATACCTCTTTCCGTGCATCACTTCAAGCATTATTGCTGCGACATTATATGTATGAACAGGATGTCTCTACTCGCATCTTGAGACTTTTTCGATTATTCCATTGATAATTACTATGTGGAATCTTGGTTTTGGTGTTCTTGTCACCATAAAAATTTCGTCTATGTTAATATAAAGTGAGATTGTGTGTGTTTACTCTCTTAAGTCGAACTGGGAGAGAGAAATAGAAAACTATCATCAACTAGAAGGCATACTTAAATTCTATTTTACCCTATTAGCTTTAAAAGTTCCTGAAATTGTGATCACGTGTTTTAATCTGTGGACTAGTGCGGATTCCGATGCGAATCGCCCAACCTCTATATTCTTCCTATTTGCCAATTGACCTGAAAATCCCTAAAGTAGGCGATTTTCACGTTAGGCAGGTCAGCTCTTCACGGGCTCTCCTAGAGTCAATTGAACTCTGGGAGACCTCCTGGTGGGGTTCTGCTCCTTCTCAACCTCTGCAGCTGTGTTACTTCTACTACATATTGGTGTTTTATTTGTTAATGTAAGGAATAGCCAGTCTTTTTCAAGGGCTAGCTACACCATACTTCGAAATATGGACTTACCAGAGGATTCGTCACCTGCGACGGTCGAAGATCTCTGCAGAGCGAACGAGGATACAAAGGCGGTTCGACCCCTTTCTTCAACTAGTACCTTTATATTTCCAATAACTGTTTCTCTACTGTATTTCAAGAGTTCTTTTGGTAATAATAATTTGGTTCATAGTCAGAGTCATTTTAAGGATTTTGTGGTTGATACATTCGATATCTACGTTGTTATTTTCAAATTTCTCGTGCAGTACAAGAGCCAGTCCTGAGTTTGCATAATCTGTTGTTCCAATGATGAATTGTTTGTACATCTGAGTCCATTTTCCAAATAGATAAGAAAAGCAAAAACAAGACTTACTCACAATTGGTTTTATTGCATATTGGACGATCGGTTTCTTGCTCTATAATTTCCAACGCTGGGTAAGGTAGTCTTTTGAGGTCACTTAACCAATATCGATACAAAGAAAATGATCTAAACTGGTTCGAAAAAAACAGTGTTGGTCTTTTTCCAACACTACCCTGGTATAACTAAGCTAATAGTGCACTTAGTTGGAACCATTTTCTTTTAAGTAACTTTAATCTGTTACCTGACGAGTTAAGTTTCAACAACTCTGTGGTTTCAACTTACCCTACAAATTTTGTTGAAAAAATAGATAGGCAATTTCCTCCGTCTCCGCATTCCACTTTCAATATAAATGACGTTGTATTTATTATGCTCATTTGTAATGATATTGATTGATTGATTGATATTGTGTAGAATAAGGCAGCACAATAATACTTTAGAAATGTTTTAGAGCAGCTTGAATTCAGCTTAATATCGCAATGTGAAAAATCCTTGTTTCAACTGTCTAAAGAATCGTTTAATACATCTTATTAAATTTTTCAACAAATTATTGTATCGGATTTTTTGTGGTGTTTTTGGGTTTCGATAAGAAGTCATGAAAGAGGGTTCTATGCCATACCCTACATCTGTCAGGAGGAAAGCTCTTGGTGTATGGCGACAAATAGCGAAACAAATTTTAGACGTTTTGGAGATTCTACTGAAACGAGTAAAACCAGGCCATTGTACATCTACACTTGTAAAATTGTCGTGTGCATCTCACGTTGCTTGAATAGTAAAGATATTAAAACTTTTGCGGTTTATATATTTATCTCCAAATCGGGGCTTTCGAATACGGACATGTGTGCAATCCAATTGCTACTGCAAACGAATAAACTTGCTGCAAAGACTCTGGGCTTTACATATTTCCTCAATGGAACTGAAAACGTTGACACAGTACTTTGGTAGATTAAAATTATTTCTCCTACACTGTTTCACAAGCCGGAACATTTAGATAACGCAAAAATACTTTCATTCGATGGAACAGTCAATACTTTCAGTATTCTCTTCACCAAAGAAATGGTTGGCTAACCAAAGCACATTTACTTCGTTGAAACAAAGAAGGCTTTTAAAATCATTTGGAGATGTATCTAAGCGTTTAACTATCTATCTATTTAACGTTTTTCTGCTCTTACATGATTTAGAAATGCTATTATTACCACACAGGTGTTGTTACTCCAGACGTCAAGTCTGCACTGTAGGTAGGTACCTTCAGAAAAATGAAACTTTTGCTATAGGCCTCTAGAAACACATGAATTTATTCATATCATTTAAAATATTTGCTTATGGTCAGTAAATGCTTTTGGTTTTGGAAGGATTTGCTTTATTAATTTGACGTAAACTCATTTGTTACTTTTTATTTATGAGACACAGTATCTTTTGATCTCTTAAGCGTGTTTTTTTGCAGGATAGGCCGCTGGTCTCACACCTTCCTCTTTTATCATTGCTTGGGACCAGCTGTCCTGTAACATTTTTTTATTTTAGTTTTTTCTTTTTATTTTTTTTTATATATAAATATAATTCCTTCAACATATTAATGATACGCTACTGAGTTATGCGTTTTTAATTTTTAAACTGCATGTTTTAAATATATGTTTATTCAGAGTAAGGTCTATTAAGGACTTGTACACCGCAGGGAATATATTGAAGGCGTCTCCAAGTATACACATTTTACTTTCTTTAAAAAGTTAGAAGAGCTGGTAATTTTCTGAAGGAAGGACAACCACTTCTGGATGGCATCCCAATGGAGAAGACTACCTTACTCTCGCGAGTTAGTTCGATTTTGATCTAATCTATCTATCTATCTATCTATCTATCTATCTATCTATTTTTATCTTGTCTCTAGTAATTTATTGCTTCGAATCCACGACTCGCTCCTCGCCAACCTTCCTGCCGTTCGCAGTATATCAATTGTTAACCTTTATAGTAAAATCAAAAAAGGGTTACTGTCATTAACCTACTAACAACTAATAATTATAAATTAAAATATTAACTCGGTTTATTACTGGAGCATATATTTAATGCTATGTTACATTAAAACTATAAACTTTTTATATTCATGTATCACATTAAATTAAGTAACGCGAGAAATGTTTCTAGTATTTTAGTGTAATAAATCTTTCAACAGCTGACAAAGCGTAAAACAGAAATAATCTATAAATATCAGAGACCTAAAAACAATAATAGTTGTGTTATTTGGAATCCACAACATAAATAAACTTAATAAATGCACCATTATGCACACACAACAATTGGATATTACTTTAAATACCTTTATCGATAGCAACAATCGACAATAGCAATGAACTAGGTCAGATTGAAAGTGTCCTGTTTGTTTATTTTATTACAGTGTTCAATGGCAATTTTGACCTAATGCTATGTTGACAGCGTTGTAGGGAATACTAATGTAAAACTTTATATATATATATATGAAAATAGTTTAAAATGTCGATGTAAAGTTATAGTCAACTTTTTTGAGCAAATCAAGATTCTGTTACAAATAAAATACTTTATAAAATAACATGATGTATAAAGTGGATGAATTCGTGTAGGATGTACCGAGTGGTCCAATAAGCCGATCTCTCGGCTATATATCAGAAACTATTCATGTTATAACTTTAGGAGAAAAAATTCCTTAGTAAAAGTGACCAAGGGAAATCGCTGGAAATAACTTTCAAGTTTCTGGATTAACCGCTAAGGGGCGTAACCTGTGAAGAAAAATTTGAAAACCAGTTTTTTGTGAAATATGCCCAATTATACCAACTGTTAAATAAGTAAACTAGAAAGAGGCCTTAATTCCGCACAAAGTTGTTTAAGTACTTTTTTTTATTTTTTCAAATAAAGGGTGGGGAGAGTGGGAAAGTATTTGTGGATAAATACCTATAACTTTGGTTTGGATCAACCAATTTTAACGAAATTAGTGTCATTAGAAAGAGTGTGGATGATTTAATTTACATTTACATACTATAAAACAATTGCATTTAGTTTTAATTATCATGGGTAGAGGGTACTTTCGAATAGAAAAAATTAAAATTTGTTTTTCTTCAAAATGTTTAATAGAAACACCTATTTATTGTAAATTATAATGGAACTGGATTAAATTAGTAACAAAATGGCGTAAACCGCATGTTGATAGCTTTTGTCGAACTCGAGATATGAATAAAAACGCATAAATATACGTAAGTATAGTATTGACTCACCCTGTATTCTAAATTAAATTAAAAATAAGTCAGTGGGTACTTTCAAATTTTTTTATAGCAGAAGAATCTTAATGTTGATACCTATTTTGACCATTGTTATATCATATGATTAGAAATAGTTTTTTCGAAACTAAGTAGGCTACGACAATGAATTTGACGGGGAGTTCATATTGTTTATTTATTGACAGCAGTCAAAACATTATCAAGAAGTGTTATATTATAATTCGAATTGAAGATTGTACTATTTTTAATTTGAATTTGTACAATGAGAACAAATTCTACTGGTCTTCAATTATCAACCACAAAATCAAAGGCCAGGTTATTAAAAAAAAGAAGATATATTACTCCAGAATTAAAGCTGTTTAATAAAGAAATAATATATGTTAAAAAATTTAATGTTTAGACATATCAATTAACAACAGATTATTCTGAAATCACTAAATTCATTATATAAAAAGTACTAGTCAATCTGTACTTAAAATTATATAAACTGTTGCACACAACACGTGAGGGGCAGATAGTAAAACTCTGACTCTTATGTACAAGTTATTGATCAGGTCCCAACCTAATTATGCTTATATTATTTATCATTCAGCAAACTTACATTTGATAAAAAAACTCGATCATATACAAAATAGTGCTGTGCGAACAATACTAGGTGCCTTTTATACTAGTACTATTGAAAGTTTACAATGTGAAGCTGGAGAAGTCCTCCTGGAATTTTGAAGAAAGTAACTTTCACGAACATATGCGGCATCTATAAAGGCAAATCTTATGAATCATGATATCCACTACATAAATTCAGACCATTTTAGGAATATTTTACAACATACCTCCTTTTTATGAAATAATCAATATTCACCTCAATGAACTTGAATTCAAATTTCCAGATATCTATTGTTTACCAAATGTCAACATTGTTCCTTCTTGGTCTGTTTTCATCTCAATTATCAATATCAAACTCTCCGTACATAAAAAGCAGATAACCATCCTAAAACATTATATAAATATGTCCTTTAAGAACTCAAGACATACAGTAACCTTAATCTTATATATAGGGATATTCACTCAGGATACTCCAGATCACACAGTACGAAATCAAATAGACTATATTCTTATTAACAAACGATTTAGAAACTCTATAACATCTGTTAAAGCGTACCCGGGATCCGACATAAATTCGGACCACAATCCACTTATCGCCAAAATGAAACTTAGTTTAAAGAAAGTTCAAAGACCAAAAATTATGAAGTACGATATTAACCAACTGAAAAATAAAACAGTAAAGGAAAAGGTACAAAAACGCCTAAAAGAAAAAACGTGGGCTCGTACAGAAAAACCATGGGCCCGTACAGAAACAGATAACACAGATAAAGAACTAGAAAATTTGCACAAAGTAAGTCAAGAAATAACAGAGAAATACTTAAAACCTGAAAGAACAAATAAAAAGGAATGGGTGACGGAGGAGATTCTATGTATGATGGAAGACAGAAGAAACGCTAAAGATAATAAGAATTACTACAACAACATCAATAACGAAATAAAAAGGGCTATTAAAATAGCAAAAGAAAATTGGTTTAGCTCGAAGTGTACAGAGATAGAGTCATTACAACAAAAATATGATTCATTTAACCTCCATAAAAAGATTAAAGAAGCGGCAGGCTTATATAAACACAAGAACACTGGATTCCTGACAGATAATCAGGGAAACATAGTACTGGAAATAGAGCATAAAAGAGATATTTGGATTAAATACGTAGAAAAAACTTTTGAAGATATACGAAGTAACACTGGTATTACAACAAACACCAATTGCGAATCTGGACCACCATTTACAGTCGAAGAAGTAAAATATGCCATCAAAAGCACCAAAGATGGTAAAGCAGTAGGCCCTGATAATTTTCACTCAGCATTCTTAAAACTTATGGACTATGATGGCATAAAATGGTTGACAAATATATTTAACAGTATATATGATACGGGCGTGGTTCCCCAAGAGTGGTTAGTGTCAACTTTTATAAATCGTCCAAAAAAACCCAATGCGAGAAGCGAAGACTATAGAATAATAAGCCTTATGAGCCATTTACTTAAAACATTTCTAAAGGTCATTCACAAAAGAATATATACAAAATGTGAGGAACAACTAACAAGAACACAATTCGGATTTCGTGATGCTCTGGGAACACGGGAGGCCCTTTTTGCTGTACAGGTGCTATTTCAGAGATGCAGGGATGTGAATTGTGACATATACGTATGCTTTATAGATTACCAGAAGGCATTTGACAGAGTAAAACATGACAAATTAATAACTCTAATGCAAGAAATTGGAATTGACAACAAAGATCTTAGAATTATCAGAAACATTTACTACAATCAAACGGCCAAAATCAAAATAGAAGACCAGTTAACTGATAAAATTGCAATAGAACGTGGAGTACGACAAGGCTGTATTTTGTCTCCATTGTTGTTCAACATTTATTCTGAATGGGTATTTAAGGAAGCTTTAGACGGTTGTGCGAAAGGAATACTAATAAACGGTGAATGGTTGAATAACATTAGATATGCAGATGACACTATAGTTTTTGCCGATCATCTGAATGACTTACAGATATTAACAAATCGCATAACAGAAGTCAGCAACAGATACGGACTAGCTCTTAACATAAAGAAAACCAAATTTATGACAATTAGTAAAAAACCAATACCAAACTTACAATCAACCAACAGAATATCGAAAGAGTCGAGCAATATACATATCTAGGCACCAATTTAAATAGCCAATGGGACCACTCAACAGAAATTAAACAGCGAATAATAAAAGCAAAAGCAGCATTCGTTAGAATGAGAACCATTTTCAACAGTCGAGACATATCATTAAAAACAAAATGCCGTCTATTGAACTGCTACATATTCACAGTTCTGCTCTACGGAATGAAAGCATGGACACTGACTGTTGCATCTATGAATCGGCTCGAAGCTTTCGAAATGTGGTGTTATAGGCGCATCTTACGTATATCCTGGGTTGACAGAGTTACTAATGTGGAGGTCCTGCATAGAATGGGGAAAGAATGTGAAATTCTCATGACCGTCAAAACTAAAAAGTTGGAATATCTAGGACATGTAATGAGAAATCAAGAACGTTACGGCCTTCTCCAGCTGATTCTCCAAGGGAAAGTAAATGGTAAGAGAGGACCGGGAAGAAGACGCATTTCCTGGCTTCAAAATTTACGAAAGTGGTATAACACGACTACCACTGAACTGTTCCGCGCTGCAATAAATAAAGTAAAGATAGCCGTGATGATCGCCAACATCCGGAACGGATAGGCACTTTAAGAAGAAGAAATCTTATATATACTGATGCCTCTAAAATTATAGAGGTAGTAGGAGTAGCATTTATGTTTAGTAAAACAAAAATATTAATTAAACTCCCCAAATTAACATCCATTTACACAGCCGAGTTAACCGCTATCCTCCACGCAATAAATTTTGTGGTAAAAAATCATACCAAAACCCCTGTTATTTGGAATCAATTAACATCCAAACTACGAGAAGTGTAACATTCCATATTACCTTGGAAATCAACCCCAAATGAGCATTTACATCAAACCATCCTATCTTGTCTGAGAATAGGTCACACCGCCATCACCCATAAACATCCTGCTGGAGAGTGAATTAAAACCACAGTGATGTGATATTGTACTCAGTTCGCCATATTTTACTGGAGTGTTCTTTATATTGTACATAGAGACTTTAATATAAATTACAAGATACCTTACAAGCAATATTAAGTAACGGAACTGATACGAAAAATTTGTCATCATACTTATATTCCATAATTTTTTTTTATATACAAACATTGTCGCATCAACCTCTGAGGTTATTAGAGACATATAAACATATACACGAGATAATTGACTTATATTTATGTTGACTTATAAATATTAATTTTTTTAAGTATATTAACGTCGTTTAGGAATTTTACCAATTGTTCAATTTTACATTTTTTTCCTAAGATATCTCTTGTTGATTCGATGATGTGGTTGGTCTGTCTTTACAACTGGTATCTTGGACACTCTACAAGAACATGCTTAACACTGAGTGAAGTACAGTAAAACCTCGATATAACGGACACCTATTTAACGGACTTCGGATATAACGGACAAAAAATCCGGTCAAATATAAAACAAAATAAAAACGTACTGTTAATATTATACATGCTTAACCCGTCCCATACCACTGTATTTTACAAAGAATTTCAGCAAAATCTAAAATAGCATAAGAGTCATTTCTAATAGTAATATGTATATATTTTTTTGTTGGAAAATAAATTTGTTAGAGAAATAAAAAATACACACATGAGATATAAATTTGTACATTTGTAGGCAAGAAACAGAAAGTGAGATTATCACATATCATTAGGGGATTCCCTGAAATAATAACACGTAGGTTTTTATAATTTATATGGGTGTTGCTAAACTAACATATTTAGTGTAAGCCAGTAAGTAAGTTAAAATTTTCGCAATCCTACCCTTTAACTATGGACAAACGGAAAAGAATCAATCTAAAAATCAATCAAAAACTAAATATTATACAAAAGTTGGAGTCTGAAACGTCTGTGTCTCATATATGTGATCAATATGGCATAAAAAAGCAAACTGTTTTGGACATAAAAAAAAAACAAAAACAAAATAAATAAATTTGCGTTCATGTGTGATGTAGGAGAGAACAGCAATCTCAGAAAACTAATGAAATTGGCTCGTAAAACTTCACTGGAAGAAGCAATCTTAAAATGGTACGGCCAACAACTTTCTAGAGGGGTCCCAGTCCGGGTAGTCGAATTGAAATCTGATGCAATTAAATTAGCAAATCATATGGACATACCATTCAGAGCAAGTGATGGATGGCTCTAGCGATTTCGCAAAAAGCACGAAATCATGAATAAAAGAATTTACGGCGAACCTTCAACTGCCCCAAAAGGAGAAATAAAACCTTTTAGTCAAAAATTAATAGAACCTTATAAGTAACGAAATGCTATTAGAATCTCAGATTTACAATATGTACTGACGAAACTGGTTTGTTATGGCGTACTTTGCATGAAAGCACACAAGCCTCCAAATATGAAAAATCTAATTCTGGAAGAAAAATCAGCAAGAAGAGGATCTCGGCTTTGTGCTAACGCCGATGGATCGCATAGATTGACTCCTGTAATGGTTGGCAAATCTCGTAAACCTAGCACCTTTAGCTGTATGTTTTTGTTAAAACATACAACATTGCTTATTCAACAAATGGATCAGGGAATAATTTTGACAACCAAACGAATATATCGCAGAAAGTTTTTAGAGGATGTAATAGTTGTATTGATCGATGGAAATAATGTAGAAGATACAAGAGGGGCAGCGTACCTTGAAAATTACAATTTAAAGTCAACAGTTTTTAATTTTGCAGCAGCATGGGAAGAGGTGAAAGAACAAACAATGAAACATGGTTGGAAGGATTTGTTTGATGGCCTAGATGCATACACAGATTTAGAAGGGTTGGAAGTTACTGATTTCTGTAGGACAATACATAATAATGCCGAAGAACATATAGCTGAGGAAGGTATAACACCATGACTGAAAGTGAAATAGCAGATGAAGTTATGAACCTAAAAAATGAGGATAGAAGTGATGATACCGAAGGTGACAAAACAAGACTACTAAAAATAAAGTTATCAGAGGTAAGATCGCATCTCGACAATCTAATAACAGTTATTGATTATTCATCAGATAAAGAACTTCAACTGTGTTCTACGCATTTTCGTAATTTTAGAGAGTTGATCATAAAAAAACAGCAAACATCGAAAGTGCAAACGAAACCTGGTTTCTTTTTCAAAACTGGATTACCGACAGCAAGCGCGTCGATATCAACAGCAACGTCACTTCACGACGAATGTCCGAATTCAATTATATAGAATTTTGTTTGTATTTTCAATTTTTTATTTACATCTAAATACGTACATATTTAAAAAAAAAAGTTTTTTCGATTTATTTTAAACATATTTTTATATATAGGACTTTCGGCTTTAACGGACACCCCGTCCCCCCAACTAGTCCGTTATATCGAGGTTTTACTGTATTACAATTGTCACACAAAGTAGGATTAGTGTGGGCGATTATATGCCCGTGGGTAAGTCGGGTAAGAACGACTTGATAAGCCCTGTTGGAATTTGATATTTCCACGGTTTTAAATATTTTTTCACTTCGCGAAGTTTTGAAATTGAACTATCCCACTGGTTTTGTTACAAATTTTCAACCTTTACTTTAACAAATGATTTTAAGTCATTTAGCACTACATTTCTCACTTCACTCGCGGTTTCACTGTTTCTTGTTTGTTGGGCAATGCGGTCTGCTTCTTCGCTCCCTTGAAGTCTAATGTGTGAAGGAACCCATAGAAGTTTTACAGTATGGTCGCTGTTTTGTATGGTAGCTAGTTATTTTTTAACGAGGAGAACAATTGAATGTCTTGTGTAAAGCTGGTTAATGGTATTGATGGAACTGAGGGAATCGGTAATTATAAGAGCTTTGGATATATTACCGGAGTTAATATGAGTGAGAGCTTAGTAGATGGCATATAGCTCGCCGGTATGTATGTAGCTTAAGGATGGTAGTTTATACTCAAGTGTAATATTTAAATTAACTACAGCTGCCCTAACTCCAGTAGATGTTTTAGAGACATCTGTGTATACGTGATAGAAGCTTTAAAAAATTTGTATGTTTTTTGATGAAGGTATTTTTTATTAAGGAGTAGGGAGTATCGTTCGTTCTAAATGCTTAGGAATGCTTATTGTCCAAGGAGGAGGAATTCCTATGAAGTTGGAATAGGTATTTGGTATCGGAATTTGTAAAGCCATAAGAGTTTGCCTAACTCTTTCGTAGAATGGTGGTTTCACATTCCTATTTTCAGTATATAGAATCCTAACCTTCAGCAGGAAGTATTTCCTAAGAACCATAGCTGGCTCGAACAACAGAGCAAAACGAACACTAAAGACTCTTTGCAACCATAAAGGGCAAATACTTACCAGACTTCCCATTAGAAAAGTTCCTTTCCCTTCAGCTAAACTTCTTCACAAGTATTTTGATATTTTAGAATTATTCCCCATCCAATATCGCAGATAAAGACTGCGCGCCACAAACGCTGATAAAGAGCCGTTCCAACCACTTGGCTGGTAACCCCTGAAGTACCTTAACTGGCATGCTAGGCAGTTCCCACTTCCTCTTGTGCGCTCATAGATCTCTAGATCGACCACATAAACAAAGTCACCTTCTGCTTTCCCCCTTGCTTCTTAGTAGTCCACTACTTCTTGACAACCACATCACGTAATCGACGTTTACCACACCCCTAATACTCCGAAAAAAAAAGGAGAACCCCGTTCCTTGAAGAGGCCTAGGCCTAAACAAGGTGAAAACATTCAGTCATGTCAGTGAATATGTTGTATCTAGGTGGATTTGTGGGATTAGAATTACCGGCATATGCATACGTGAGAGTTAAATGCATCCTTCTATATTTAAATGGTGCCTCTCAAGTTTCTGCTCTTAAAATTTCTGTTAGGCTGGTCCGGAACGCTCCTGTAGCTATTCTTAATGCCGTAGTTTGAATAACGTCAAGGTGATACAGATTCCGTTGCAGATGCATATACTATGGAACCGAAATCTATTTTATATCTTATTAGGGTTTTATAAACATGGATTAAGCAGTTATAGTCCGCTCCATAGTTTCTATTAGAGAGAGTTTTCATAATATTGATTCCATTTTGATTAGTTTTTTTAATTTGCAGTATATATTTTTTTCATGTTAGTTTCTTATCGAAGATCATTCCTAAAAACCTAATGTCATTAGCGTAATTTAGGATTTGGTTATATTATTTTAGCTGTAGTTTAATTGGATCACGTTTCTTTGTAAATAACAATCACTTTGATTTGCTGAGTGAAAACTGAAATCCTGTTTTCTTCGACCAGTTTTCGAGTACGGTTTGTAAGTGACGCTGAACTGAGAATATATTTTTCCCTGAAGATATTAACACCAGATCATCTGCATATAATCTGCCACGAACCAAGCTAGATTTTGATGGTATAATATTATTCATGGCAGTTAAAAATAGCGTTGTGCAAACCTTTGAGAGGTGAATATTACATAAATGTAATATTACAATTGACCAGGTGCATAGAATAACTGCTATAATTGAAAGATCATTAGAGAAAAGAAAAGTCTGTTCTGCAACCTTCCTAGATGTGGCACAGGCGTTTGATAAAGTCTGGCATAAGGGTTTGATACATAAACTTAAATCATTCATGCCTAAACAATATTCAAATATATTACAATCATATCTAGCGAACAGACATTTTAGAGTTAAACAAGAAGATGCATCTACTGATCTCAAGGATATTGAAGCAGGTGTTCCACAAGGGAGTGTATTGGGTCCAGTCCTATATCTAATATACACGTGTGATATACCTGAACTAGAAGACGACACCATAGCTACCTTCGCAGATGACACTGCTGTCTTAGCGGTAAGTGACACCGTCGAAGAAGCTAGAGAAAAACTACAAAATTCAATAAATAAAATCCATGAATGGACCAAAAAATGGAAAATTAAGCTGAATGAGAATAAATCGGTCCATATAAATTTTACCAATAAGAGAATTAATAATATTCCAATTAGAATAAATGATGTCCAAGTGCCTATTGCAACATCAGCAAAGTACTTGGGGATCACTCTGGATGCGAGACTTCGCTGGAAAGCTCACGTGAAGAAGAAAAGAGAAGAAATAGGCATCCGCTACAAGAAAATGTATTGGTTAATGGGAAGACATTCCTCTCTATCCATAAATAATAAACTCCTAATCTATAAACAAATACTGAGACCAGTATGGACCTACCCCTGCCAACTCTGGGGCTGTGCCAAGCCTAGTAACATCAAAGTAATCCAGATATTCCCGAATAGGCTGAGGAACATCGTAGATGCGCCTTGGTACGTTAGGAACAACGACCTTCACCGGGACCTCAAGATGGAAGACGTCAATCAGATAATCAAGAAATTTGCAGGGAGCCATGAACAACGACTCCATCATCATGTAAACGTCGAGGCTATCCAGTTCCTCGACAATACGAACCTAGAGAGAAGGCTCAAAAGAACAAAGCCTTTTGAACTGGTATAATGAGTGAGTGAAAAGCAGAGTAAAGTGTTGTGCGAGTATGCATGCATGCTAAATTTAATGCTAGTTATTAGAAATAATAGGAAAGATACTAGTGAGTAGACACCTAATTTTAAGATTTCATTAGTAATTTAAGTTAGAAACAAATTGATAATTGGTCTTACTGACCAGATTTTAATGTAAGTACACTTCTGTGCCTTTAGTAAAAAAAAATAAATAAATGTACTAAATACATTGTAAATATTATATTTAAATTGTACTACGCCAATGACCTTGGGGCATAAATAAATAAAAACAAATAACAGTTTTATTTCATAACAATGCACATTTGGTTAATACAATCCCGGTAAGTGTCAATTTTTTCTCAAATTGCATGTAATTCTCGACATGCCTAAAACACAGCAATAAGTCACGACTGAAAGGACCATGTATATCGACATTTTGAGTAAATTATTTTTACCTTTTTGAACTAAAACAAACCAGAGACCCGGAAACTACATTTGAATTTTTTAGCATACAAAATATGTCTGCTTACCGGTTCCCATCTTGAACGCATTCTTTACTCGTTTTTTATGATACTTTAAGCCTATTGAGAAAGATGAATGCCTTCTCTCCAGGGATAACGTACAAAAAGTAGTAAAGACACAAAATAAACTTTGAATAGGACTTTTCGCATGAATGGAGCGCGAACAAGATCAAAGCTTAAGTGCTAAAGTACTGTTCTTTCTTTTACAAAGAGTCAATTTTTATTTTTGTCGTCGAAAATTTGGCTTTGTCATAAAAACGAAGACAATAGGAGGGTGTACAGAAGATTTTATATGAAAGAGTAATTGAAATTTAGGTAACATTTTTAATACAAAGCGAATTAGTAGAATTATTGTAATCTGTAGAGGAGGGACAATTGTTTTCTTTACAAATTTGCCAATTAATAAGGTTAATTGTATAGCACGCATTTGCTGTATTCATAACAATACAATAAAGTCTTTTAAGAAGTTTAGTACATTTAAGTACCCGTTAACAGAATTCACAATATCCCTTATACTTCCTTGTAAACACTGTTATTTCTGGAAAGTTGGCGTACTGGATAATGAACAAAAATATGCTCACAGAAAGAACCTCATTACAGTTAAAACATATCGGAGAATTCTCTCTTACCATTAAGTGTTATTGACTCATTAAACTATGCCCAATCCTTAATATTCTTAAAATTGTTTATGCTTTTTTATTAATGAACAATGCTTTGGTTTAATGCCAAAGCCTTTTCTAAATCTCACTTGGTTTCCTATTATTCTATCGTTTAGTTTTTTATAGACTTGTTCATGTATGACCCGCAAGAAGACTTTTAAAACATGGCTCATCGAGCTGATCGTTCTATATTATTTAAATTTCATTACATTGAGTTTTTTGCGTATTTGGAATTAACTCAGCTATTAGCCATTCTTTCGTAATTTCTCATATTAAATTTCGTTGAATAATTTTACTAATACATCAATGTAGTTCTCTCTATTTATTTTCTTTGCACTTTCAATTATTAGTTTGTTAACAAGAGAAATCATACGATTTCCTACCTGGCGAAACCGAATTCAAATTTTTACCACTGTGCTTTCTACAACTTGCAAAGCAAACAGATTGATGAATTATACAGGGCAAGCAGCCGCTCCCTTGTATCGAAACAAAAATCCAATACCGTCATTATGTTTTATTTCTTTACTCTTTTTGGAGTATCAGAAACTGAATTCACTACGAATTTTGACCATGATGAACGGCAGGTGGAATGCATATTTTAGATTCTTGTTTTTATTCATTATGCTTTTAATACCTCTTTTTTTTTTGTAGATGCCAGCTCTTTCTTTAATATTCTTGTATATATTAAAGCTGTCATATTGTTTTTCTAATCTTTCTATTTTTTCACATTTTTCTTATAACCACAATTCCTTCACTTCTTTGATTTTTTGTTTGATTGTTTTATTTAACTTTTTTTATTGTTGTTTGTTTTTATTCTTGCATTTCCTCCTATCAGATATCAATGGCATTAATGACACCAGTATTCGTCAGAATCTTCCCTAACCCTCTCCATTTTTTTTGTAGCGTTAAGTTGTCCTTGTCTTTCTACTTTCTGGACTTCCTTGTGTATTTGTTCTTTGATCGGTTGGCAGACATCAGGTTCTTTTAGTCTTCTTAAATTTATTCTAGGTATTTTGGTGGATATTTTTATTTGCTTAAATTTGAGTTTCATGTCTGCTATAACAAGGTTGTGGTTACTTGCTATATCTGCCCCTGGGTAAGCCTTAGTCGATACTATGGTATTACGGAATCTTTGGTTTATAATGATATAGTCAATCTGTTTTCTTACAATGTTCTCACCGTCATCTCTAGCGGTTTTCCAGGTGTATATTCTTTGGACTGGTAATTTGTACCATGTGTTCTTAATAATGAGTTCTTTGTCCTTGCAAAACTGATCTAGTCTTCTCTCTCATTACGTGTTCCTAGTCTATATTCGCCTACTACTTCCCCATCTCTTAACGTAGCTTGGACAATCATTTTCGTATTAAGATCTTTTAGCATTGGTAGATCATATAATTGTGATTTTCTTATCTGCACCCTTTTGAATTTGACTTGAAATAATCCCATCAGTGGAACATGGTCCGCCGCCAAGTCTGCTACAGGATAAGTCTTAACAGATGTAAAGCTGTTTTGAAATCTTTTATTTACTAAAATGTAATATATTTGATGTCTAGTGATTCTTCCAGTTCTGTCTTAAAGAGATTTTCCCGTGTACAGCTTTCGAGGTGGTAATTGAAGAAATGGGTTGGTGACAACTAGTTCTGAGTCTTCTGCAAGTTTTTCTAGGAGGTCTACCCTCTCGTTTCTAACTCCAAGTCCATGGCTATGATGTACTGTGTCTTATCTCCAGCTCCAAGCTTGGCATTAAAATCATCCATAATGATGAGAACTTCCTGTCGTGGAATTTTCTGAATGATTTTGTTTGGTGACAACTAGTTCTGAGTCTTCTGCAAGTTTTTCTAGGAGGTCTACCCTCTCGTTTCTAACTCCAAGTCCATGGCTATGATGTACTGTCTCTTATCTCCAGCTCCAAGCTTGTCATTAAAATCATCCATAATGATGAGAACTTCCTGTCGTGGAATTTTCTGAATGATTTTGTTGATTTCTTGATAAAACTTAATTGCTTTTTCTTCCTCTTTGTCTACAGTGAGAGCATAAACTTCAATGATGTTTATATTGTTGAGGTTGCTTGTAGTTGAAGACGTAGTCATTCTTTCTGATATTGGTGTAAAGTTAGTAACCTTGGGTGATACGGTTACACCTACTCCATATTTATGTTATATATCGCTTTTTCCCGAGTAGTATACCTTGTAATCTTTTACTTGTATTTCTCAAGAATCTGACCATCTCATTTCTGCTATTTCCATGATTTCTATGTGCATTCTCTTCATCTCCAATATTGCAGGTCATCCCCGGAGAAACCATCGAAGGACTTACTCCAGAATTTATTTTAGTATTAAGCATTGCCATCATTAATTGACTAGGGGCATCATTATGGATCTTTAATGGGGTGTTTGCCTTACTTGTGCTTTCCCATCCTTATGCCGTTGACCAAATATTTGGTTTAGCCCCCTTCGGGGCCGATTTCACAACTTCAGGACCAAATGGAGCCCTACCACTTACTAACTCATTCTCATTCACCCAAAGCCATTGGTCAGTAAGTCGGAGATTGCTTATACCAGCAATCATTCAGTGAATGGCTCGCCACACTGATAAAACATATTGGCGAGTGGAGGAATGGTTAGTCCAGTGCATGCCATATGGCATGTATGCCATACATACCCCCCGCTTACAATTTATCCCATCTACTCAAAGGACTCCTTTGACATTCGGGGTATGGGTGAGATGGGTTCTAGGATAGCTATTTGGGTAAGGTTAAGGTTGAATGTCGGGTAAGGACAGCGGCCAACTGCTCCAGTTAGTAGACTTTTACGACAAGTAAATGATCCTGTGGCTGCATTCTTCTTAAGTGGCCCTTATCCCACACGAAGAAACAGGTTTGACATGCAGCACACAATAAAAGTAAAAGTAGAAGAAGAACTAACTTTCCAATAATTGGGGCTGGCAAAGACGGGGGATACTCTGAGCTCTCCCTCCATTGTTAACCTGATCATGGATAAAATAATAACAAATTAAGAATAAAAAATAGATACCAAATGGGACAAAAACAACTTAAAATAATCTGCTATGCAGATGACGCAAAACCAATTTTTAAACTGAAGATTGAAGGAATAGAAAGAAGAAGAAGAAAAAAAAAAGAAAAAGGAAAAGAAGAATAGAAAGAAGACGAAGAAGAAGTAGAAGACTAAAAAGAATAAGAAGAACAAGGAGAAGGACAATATTATTTAAAATTACTGAGATATTATATTGATATTCGATTATATATCAGGAGAAAAAGGGATGTTAGAAAGAAACCTTTGTATGTTCCGATGTTAGGTAACTCAATATTAATTTTAAAATTTAATTGAAATATTAAAAACCTTGAAAGTCACAATTCAGAAGCTATTCCAATTTTTTTGCCATTACTTTATTAAAAGAGTTTTAATATTAATTCTCGAGCTTATAAAAGATTGATATAAGAGAATCTTTATAAAAATTTATAAAAGTTCGTGGGCAATAGCTGTCATTATCAGTTTTCTGGAATGGCTTTTACGGCTTTAAAACGGCTGAAACCCTGCAGTGCGTTATTTTTCATTTGAATAAAAAATGACTTATTTTACATTTTTAAGTAGTAAAAGCATTATCGTAAGAGATCGTGATATAACAGTTTAACAAGGGAAAAAAGTGTTTGGTGCATAAAATAAGTTATCAAGATATACACTCTTTAACACATGAACTAGATAATTGTAATTATTTTATATTTTTAATTTGAAATCGGTTTGTAAGCACAGCTATTGCAGTATACACGCATGAAAAAGGACGATAATAAGCTATAACTCTTGCAATATTATTTTATAGTTGCAAATGAAATAAAACACAACATATATGACTTCAAATACACACACACCTACACACACATACATACGCACATATACACACACTCACGCAAACTCATGCGCCACAAAGTAAATTCCAGCTTAAGGGGACATGACATCCAGTAAGGTGTTCTGAGAAAAAGAAGAACTGCTGATCCCAAAATCAATGTGATTGTTTCTCTCGATTTTTGCGATAGGATTTACACTAAAATGATATTTGCGTAATTTGTTATACCTAATTTATTGTCTCGAACAGCTCGGACGCTATCTATCTCTTCGAAATCCATGACAATATATGTGTAATAGTAGTAGTATGAGCATAATTATGGAATAGTCACTATATCTCTTGCCTTATGATGAGAATACATGCAAGTCACATGACAATAAATGCTTCAGAAAAAATTCTCTCGAGAAAGAGAATTTTTACTTATTATGTATTATTAAAAATTATTTCGGAATTGCTACAATCACTAATGGTCGTGGAGAAAACCGCCTTAAGCCACATCTGTCGGTGTGGTATTATAGTACAAATTGCCGCAGTTGTTTTTCTCTGTCGCGTACCGCAAAGGGTGTTAATAAATTGAATCACGTTAAAATTCAGTCGAGACCGACGAATCAGTAATTGCATTAAAGACGCTTTTTTGCAATTTAAATTTATGCCTATTCAGTCTATGGCCAATAAACCACCTGAAAATTTAATTAGCGTTCCGCGGTTCGCGGAACTACAATAGGAATTAATCGGATAGTGTTTTATTCAATACAGCGCCATCTCTAATTAATTCATTAAAAAGTGCCTATCATTTGAAAAAAAAAAGAGGTGAGTGAAACAGAAAGGCAATCAAATAGCTTGTTCGAAACATACCACAATGTTATTTTATTATTCGTATATAAGGTACTTTAATAGGATTACGAAAAATGATGGATTAGTGAGGAGATCATTTCTAAATATCGCGTGTGTTACTACGATTTCCAATTTAATTACATTTAGAATACAAGTAAAGAGCTCGAGGCTAAAAGGGTGAGGGTCTAAAAAAACAAGTTTTGAGAAATTAGGTTTTTAAGTTTTAAAACGAGATATAAAAATAATTAAGAGAAAGGGCACTTCATTTTGGTTACTAATTTATGCAGTAACTCACAGGGAATGTATAGGTTATATTTTTGGGTTATCAACTTACAAAAATTACTATAAATATAGATTTATTTCTCTTTTAAGAGCGTAGGCGCAAAATTTCGGGCCCATTGTTTTTTAAATGCATTCCTTTTTTTTTCGAATCCTGAGAAAACTAATAAATATTTTTGAAAAATTTAAACGCAGAATGAAAGAATATATTATTACCGAGGGCAGAAAGGCCCTGAAAACTTCTATAATGTTTATTTTAATAAGTTACAGGGGTGAAAAAAAAAAGAGGGTATTTTATCAATATATTTGAATTGTATCGAACATTTTGGCATTTCTTTTATTCTCTTCTATTTATGTTGTATGTATTGAACACTAATAAAAAGCAAAGGTATTTAAGAACTCACAAAATAACCTTGAGATTAAATTTGAACATCCGATTTACAATTTGACGTCTATAATTAAGATCATTGCGATATTTATTGAATAAAAACTGATTGAATAAATTTATTTTTATTGTTTGTTTTGTCACTTTTATGTAACTAATAACTGTAATTAAATCTAGATCAAATTTCAATATCATAATATTATTTATGCATATACAATGTATACCAAACCGTTCCATAAAACGTTCGAAAGAAAAAGAGTGTTTGCAATATTTTACCACTCCTCTTGGGAAAATTGAAGAAAAATTTAAAAATATTAGAGCAGTAGGTAATGATCAAACGAGTATATTAGTTTCCAACTGTTTCATTCGGATGTGGATAGAAACCTTGATGACACAATTTCAGCATCATTCAGGTGTAATAAAAAAAATTTCAATCTTAATTTTTAGTAGTGAATATTAAAATATGCTCAGCTGTAGTTTTCACTTTTATAGGTAAGTACATTTTTTATTTTTATTTTGAGTATATAGGTACATTAAATATTATTTTATTTATTACTTAATATATTTATTACAAATGTTATAACCCAAAGACGATATCGCAAAAAAAGAAACATAATTATGTTAACCCTCGGTTAGTGTTCTGGGGTATATCATACTCCAGGTACTACTTTTATTTCTATAAAATCGAAAGTAGATGAAATAGCGTCTTCTAGCGCCTAGTAGCTGTAGTTTATACATGTTTTTTCACGATGACCTTATTACCAGATATACATACAATTTCAGTTTGAATTAGGAGTTGGGGTGAGTGATACCCCGGTACACTACTATTGTACTTACACATACTTTTAGTTGTTTTGTGTTCTAGAGGTAAATTTACATATTTTTGATATTTTTTCGAGATGTACTATGATTTTAATTTTTCTTTCAGCGATACTGAATTATAGAATAATTATGTCTTACGAACAAGAGCAGGAAAGGTTAAAACGTGTATGGGCGGACTTTGGCAGTATTTCTGACGTTGATAAATCGTTCATTGATAGTGAATCTGAAGAAGAACAAACCGCATTAGAAAGTCAAGAGACAATCATATTGGTAGAATGGGCTCAAGGAGAGACAGCACACAAAAGGGAGCATTCTGAAGAAGTGGAGGCTAAAGAAGAAAGTGATTGGGCCAGTTTCTGGTACTAAACGTAATATTACTTTAGATAACTGGTTTACCAGTTATCCGCTCATGATCAATCTACTTCATACTCATCATCTTACATCGGTTGGGACAGTTAGAAAGAACAAAATGCAAATTCCAACAGCACTTCTGAACACACGAGGAAGAGAAATTCACAGTTCAAAATTTGCCTTCAAAGAAGATATACCGGCTGTCTCATATGTGCCAAAAAAGTCATAAAATGTAATCCTCTTTTCTACATTGCATCATGATGATACTATAATTAAAGAAACGGTGGTGGTGGAAAACGGTGGAAATTAAGGCGGTGTAGACACATTGGATGAGCTATTTGCTAATTACAGCATGCCAAGAAATAGTCGTCGTTGGACACTATTTTTTTCGTTTTTGAATAAAGATGGAGTGAATGCTTAAGTTATATATAAAACAAATACAAAAAACGATAAATTAAAAAGACGAATTTTTTTGAAAGATCTGGGTGTGCAGCTGATTTCTGAGTTTCGAAACCAACAAAGACAAAACCCTTCCAGAGCAACCAGAGGTACATCAGTTGAGACTTAAGCGACGTAGGACAAGCAGTAGATGTTCTGTTTGTCCAAGAAATAAAGATAGGAAGACTTTTTACATATACATGCGATGTGATACTCCAATTTGTTTGAGGAGTCGTAACTTTTTATTTTTTAATGTATTTTGGCAAACATTTTTTTCTTTAGTTTGTAGAATCTTAGGCTATAAGTTTATTTAGAGTTGTGTGATCAATACAATTTTTCATAATATCTAAGTGTATTATTGTTCACTCGTGTTTTTTGACTAGCATAATTGCAATACGTTGAATACATGATGTTTACCATTTAAATATAAGACTTTTACAGTACCATATTTAATTTATTTGAATCATAAATAAGTAAAAAACCAAGATTAACCATTTTAAATGATTAAATTTAAAAATTTTAACTTCCTGCGTTAGTTTAGTTTGGGGTATGACATACCCCGGAACACCTCTTATGCTAATTTATACTTCTTCTACTACTATCTAGTTTACTTACCGTTGCACGTCATCCGCGTCATAGCTCGTGAGGTCACATGATACCAACACGAAATATTTAGGCGGTAGGTGTGTTCTTTTTTAGAATCACTTTGCCGAGTACACTGGCATTACAGCCACTAGACATATTTTAATATATACGCGTAGAAATAATATTTAAAGATTTCTATTAATGTTAAGTTAAAGAAATACACAATAATATGTTTCATTTAATTTGTATAAATGCATTATAAAGCGTTTTTATGAAGAACATTTGTTCGGAACACACTGTAACTGTAATCGAACGAAGGTGATATTTTGGCATAAATTGGTAACACTTATTTGACAGTTGTGGTGTTGACATTTTTTGTACTTTATTATTTTGAATTTAAATTGTACTTGTATAGAGATGGTAGCTGTTTTGCAATAATTATGTGACCTATTTTATTTAAAATGGATTCAAGATTTTTTTATACTTTGGCAACTATGTCAACTTCGATCTCTGTCAATGATAATGACGTGCAACGGTAAGTAACTTATATGGACAGTATCTGTAGAGTGACGGGGCAAAGTGATCTAAGTGCCAAAAAACATTTTATTGGAAAAACACAAAAAACCGTTTTTGAATCAAATTTATTGTCGTAAATCGTTTATTTAAAAATAAAAACTGTTAAATTAAGTCATTTTAAATATTAAACATGCTTCAAATATAACACATATTACAAAAAATGAAAATGATAAAGTGCTTAAACTGTCAAAATGTTTAAAAAATATTGTTTATTGTCATCATCGAGAAATTGCAACATTGCAGTAATGTCTTTCTTTTTAGATTCTTTTAAAGGTAAGGAATTTGGAAGAGAAGACAGTGTAGCATTTTTGATGGTAGTGGCAGTAATGCCAGGTTTTAGGACTATACAACTTTCCCACGGTGCTAAATCACTGTAACTTTTCTTGTACATAACGGTCCCAGGGTTGTTCTTTGAAACTCGAATCCAAACAGCTGTAGAAATTCCAAGTTTGGCTGTATTCAGAAACGCGGAAGAGGCTGCATCAAAATCAAAAAACGTTTTCTCGTCACCCATGTTCAGAACTTTGTAAGGACGTGAAGGTCTCGCTGTGACTATCGCCTTCATAACATCCTGCATATTAATTAGCTTGCATTGTCTTGCTCTTTTTTCGATTAAAGCAAAATCCCGATCTGAAGCTGAGAACGAATGACCTGATACAAGAAACTTATGATCAATCGTTTCAAAAACTTCATGACAGACAAGAAAAATGTACAAGAACAAAAGCATTCTATTTTTCAACTGACCTGCACAGTTATCACTCCAAACGCACAGATTTTTTTTTGTATGTATTGAGTAGTCCACAGTTTAGTGTTTGTAAAAGGCAAGATGCCATTTGGTTGCCTCCTCTTCCTGATTGCCCCTCATGCCAAATACACATCAATCCATCATCTGTATCAGCCACGTGAATACCAAAGTTGTAACCAGATATTTGGCGGGAATAGTACATTCTACTGTGAGTTAGTTTGGGTAACGAAAAAACTTTCTGCAAATCCATTGTTATGGTGCACGTGTCACTTACTAGCAAGGTGCTTCGTATAAAGTCGCTTTTTATAGATGCGAAAACAGCTTCTACTTGGCGGTGATGTAACTCAAGTTTTGTTGTCCCTGTTTTCTTGGTTGCTGGGTCAGAACTTTAGGTTGATATGCTCAGTTGATCGCATGTTTTGCAAGTATCCACTCGTGGTCGACGGAAGGATAGGTTAGGAAAATCCTTCAAAAAAACACTTCGGTAAAACTTGTGTGAAATATGAGTACAAGGATTCTTTTCTTGAAATGCCCTGAAAAGCCAAACTTAAGTCGGTTGTAATGACTGACATCTCTAGGGAAGCTATTAACATGTTGTTTCACTAAACAATGATCATGGACAGTGAATTTAAACATTTTTTGCACCATCTCGCTCTTCTGTGTACATGTTATCCCCACTTTTTTTCTTCTTGACAATGGTTGTAATCCTTTGGGGAGTAACAGCAAAAATCTTCATGAATGTCTGTTTACAAACTTTTTGTAAACCTCCCTTACCATCAGCAACAGTGTAACTCATAGTGCATTGGCGTCGGCTCTCTGAATCATCATCGTAAGTACCATGACGACGTCGTGTCACCGGAAGTATCTGAATCAGTCCCATAAGATAACTACCCTGTGCATTTAAATCCAGTGAATAGTAGGACTCATGGAGTTGCATCTTCTCTATTCCAGTCAGTTCCTTACAATAGCTGTTCTTACATTTGCATTCAACCTGAAAACAAAAAAAGCAAAATATAAGGTTACATTGCAAATATTGGTTTTTGTTGCTAACGTCATTATTGCACACATACTCGAAAATAAAAATTAATACTAACCTCGTTTTTAGGTTTACGTCTTGCCGTAACTAGTTTTTTTTTAATTTATCGGTAGTGTACGAATTTCCACTAACTCGTGCCTCACTCTGTATTTTTCTCTTACGTTTTTTGTTTTTAACTGTTCCATCACGACAAAATGCTTGTTCATTCATTATTTTATGCAAAATAGGAATTTTAACCTTAAAACGACACGTTCCCGAACGTTTATAAGCAACTACTGACATGGAACAATACTTATAAGACTGATAAGACTATGATTTAAATCTTCCTGCTTATAATTATGTTATCAAAAGACGCAAAGATGTCTAATCGTTTCTACTTTTGTCCATGTGAGAATAGTTCATGAATTTAATAAGTTACCTTTACTTTCTAAGGTACAAGAATAAATGTGTACTTATAGGACATTAGCAGTAATGTATATTTTACTCATTAGTGTTATGTGTTATCTTTATACGCTGATAACTTGATTATAATTTAATTATGTTTGTGTAGCTAGTCCTTGTTGTTTGATTAAACATTTCTCCAGTGCCTTGTGCATACACACCATAATGACATATAATTATGTTCAATATAGATATATATATATATATATATATATATATATATATATATATATATATATATATATCTAATAAATACACATATTAATTTTTAATCTTAAAATTTAGAAATACTTGTGCTATTTTTTTAGAACAAATTTTATATACCTTAATTCTGTATAAAGTTTGAAGTTAAACGCCATTTCATGTGATTAAACTGACATAAAAATCCATATTCTCCCCATAAATCTCGTTAAAAATACACGCATATGTCATGAACATGCAAATTTTTTGAGTGTGTTTGAAAGTCGATTACCATCATAATTTGTTTTTGATTGGACGTAAAAATGTTAAGATAAGTTTATAGAAAAATCAGAATTATGATTATAAATTCTTAAAGGAGCTTGATATATAAAGGTGAGCGATGCACCTCTAAAACGATGCATAAAAAAAAACAAATAAACTCTCGCCTGAAAAAAAAAAGACTGATTTACAAAGTGGAAACGATTCCTCGTGTCATTCGGAACAAAAACCTGAATAATTTTATTTTTGTACGAATAGCCGATAATTTGTTTTTGATTTCGATCTTTGTTAACTTTCATTGACTTCGAAAACGATTTTGAACGAGTCGACACAAATAACGTATGCATACGGGAAATAATGAATGACAACGGCTATCCTTCACGTCTTACAAAGAAAATAAAACATTTGTACACATGAACATAAGATATCTAATCAAATTTTGCATATATTAAGAGTACTCTTGCTACATAACTTCATCTAATTTATACAACAGCAAAAAGAAACCAATGAGCTTTTAAACTACGTAGTAACAGTAAGCTATTCGTAAATACTTCTATCTTCCAGAAACATATTTCTGTAATTTATTTCATAGAGAACGGTAATGTCTGTCTTTTCTCTCTAAAAGTCTGCCTTCTTTCATATCACATGACATATTTCATTTTTGTTGCACAGACATTGTTGCCCTTATAATAAAAAATAAAAAGTTAATGGACTTTATTTTCCTTACAATTTTATCATATTCTCTCACCTTTTAAACCTTCCTTGGATTTCTACAAATATTTCAAAATCAAAATTTGCTAAATCGACTCAGTCGTCCTCGATTAGTTATAAAAAAAGTTATAAAAAAAAATTAAAT
The DNA here is from genome assembly GCF_040954645.1 of Diabrotica undecimpunctata. Taxonomy (NCBI): domain Eukaryota; kingdom Metazoa; phylum Arthropoda; class Insecta; order Coleoptera; family Chrysomelidae; genus Diabrotica; species Diabrotica undecimpunctata. The sequence goes on along the minus strand of NC_092804.1, from coordinate 21,549,544 downwards.
GACGATTGTTAAACACCCTTTAATTTTTATATGTACCAAACAGTTCTAATTAATTATGCCATAAACAAATATTTTTTTTCTAAAACCTTAGCTAATCATTAAATAAAACATCTGTTTAGAAGGATATTTTAAAGTCTGTTGGATATGATATTGTCGCAGATGTTTACCTTCACTTCATCTAACAGAACTTGATTTACATCCCTGCACAAAAAAATGTAATTCATCACTGAAAACCACTTTTTTCAGTTGTCAGGTCTATGATCGGTATTGTCGATCCATGCTAAACATTTTTCTATCATTTGCTGTGTTAGAAATACACAACTCTAGAAATGTGAAATGCAATATAAAATTTGATAGGATAAAGACATAAGACAAGAGCTTAATATCTACTCCTCGGTGAACAGAATCCAATTTGTAAATACACTACATTTTGGAGAAGGCTATCGCCGTATTCCCGTTCTTCTCTGCCAATCCTTCCGATCTAAGGCATGCTCCTCCAAACCTCTCGATTCCATCGCTCTTCTAATTCCTTCATTCCATGAGCGCCTTCTTTTTGTTCTTCTAGGGGGCTTCCATTTGTGAAGTTTTTGGGGCCAACGTTCGTCTGGCATTCTCAATAGATCTCCAAACCATTTTAAACTTCTTCTTTCTATTCTGTTAATGACCATTTCTGTAGCATTCATGTTATTTCTTATAGATTCGTTGGTCTTGATTTCCAGCCTTGATGTTCTATTACTTCTTCTCAAATAATCCATTTCAACTGCCAATAGTCTTCTCTTCAGGTCTGCATTAATTATCCATACTTCAGAGCCATAACAAAGAACTGATTCAATCATGGTTTGCCCTATTCTTTTTTTGTTCCTTTTGGAAATGTTGCGATCCCATCATAAGGAGTTCAGACATGCTACCATTTTACATCCCTGATTAATTCAGTGTTTAATTTCGGTTTCTCCCAAGCCGTTCTTGTCAATGGGTGCACCAAAATATTTAAATTTTTCCATTTGTTTGATTTCCACGTCCTCGTCTATCAACACTTCTAAATATTCTGTTTTCTTCATGCTGACTTGTAACCCCCATTGCACATATTCTCCGTATAGACGCTTTATCATAAATTCTAGATCATAAGAATCTTGAGCTAGGACGACTTGGTCATCCGCTCAGTTCAGTGAGAACAGTGCGTCATTTTCTATGGGGGCTCCCATTCCCTGGAAGTGGTTTTTCCAATTTTGGAGGACTGCCTCAATATATAAATTAAACAGTATGTGTGACATACTGCATCCTTGTCTTAGTCCTTTAGTTACTTTTATTGGCTCTGATAGTCTATTTCCGATTTTTAGGTAAGTAATGTTATACCGGTATACTTCTGTGATTATTCCTTAAAGTTATTGACTAATGCCGAGTTGTTGTAAAGCTTACCACAATTTAAGTCTTATAACTGTATCATACGCCTTTTCTAGGTCGATGAAGGCTAGATTTACTTCGGTACCAACCGCTATTCTTTTTTCTATTAATTGTTGGAGTATAAACAAGTTATCAGTGCAAGATCTACCAGGCGTAAATCCTCTTTGGTCTTCTCTAATTAGATGTCCTACATCATCTTATATTTTTCCATTTATTAGTCTATTTATTAGCTTTCCAAACAATCTCCCGAAAGTAGGTAGGACACTTAATCCTCTGTAGCAGTTAGGATCTTTTCGATTACCCTTTTTAAAGATGAACACTTGGTGTTCCATTCAGATGGTACTTTAATTTGTTGGCAGCATTGATTCATTAGAAAAGTTATTCGTTCTATTAGGAGTGCACTTCTTGCTTTAAGTAACTCTACAGCTATATTGCCAGGTCCTGGAGATCACTAGTTTTTCATTTAATTAACGCAGTTAGGACCTAGTTGAAGACTCCTGGAGTAAATTTTTATAGTGATTTTTCACTTTTCTATAGGAATTAAGTTGCTTAAGGAGTTATGTGTGTTTTTCTTTAGATTAGCGATAGTTCTTCATGCTTCCGTAGTCTGAGAACCACCAATTAAATTTCCAACTTGGAGACATTTTTGTTCCAAGAAATTGTTTTTTGCTTTTTTTATTTGATTGCTTACTTCTCCGTTTTTTCTTTGATATGTTACTCTATTGTTAGATGTTTTATTTGTTAGCCATTTCTTATATATTTTGTTTTTTTTTCTTGTATCATTTCTTTTACGTTTTCTGTCATCCATGTTGGTTCGTAATATTTTTGTCGTTGTTCTCTGTTCCTTTACTCCATAAGCGATTTTTTTACTATCGTTTTGAGGTTATTGTATTCTTGTTCTACATCCATATTTCTTTTAATCTCATTTAGTTCTTTTTCGAATCTAGATTGAAAAGATGTTTAATAGTTGGTTGAAATAAAAGGTGCAATTTATATCTCTCCGTTTTGTACTGTGTAGTATTGTTTCTCTCACTTCTGGTGTTCTGTTTGTAGTATTGTTTAAAGGGGCACAACAGATTAGTTAAAAGAAAGTAGTGATCCTTCCCACAGTTAGATCATCTTCTTATTCTGCAGTCTTGACACTTAAATTTTGATTTCTGTCTCATTATTATATAGTTTATGATCGACTTCTGTTGGAGTGAAGGTCGTTCCCAAGTGTATCTTCTTTATGTTGGAATTGGGTATTCATTATTTTTAAGCCAAAAAGTTGACAGAACTCAATTAAGCTGTCCCCTGAACCATTCTTAACTATTTCTCCGTGCCATCCCACCAGGTCTTCGTCTATTTGAGAACCGACTCTGGCATTTAGGTCTCCTAACCGTATAATTTCTTGATGACTTTTTATTTGATCACAAGTGTTTGATAACTCTTTATAAACAAATATGATAACGACTTAATAAACAAATACTAAATTACAGACCGAAAGAAAGAAGGTGTAGGATGTCCCTTAAAAGCCTGGAGGGAAGTTTAACAGAAAAACATGCAACAAATGCTCTTTGAAATGATGACGAAGGATTGTTACTTTGAAAAACAGTTCATTTTTTTCAAAATTAGATAGTAACTCCCGCTGAAACAGACCTTGTCCTATATATCAAAATTGTTTGCTGAACGTACTATTTAATAAGATTGTCTACGTATTTTTGCAACACATGGACTTTAGTTATCTCTAAAGCGGATAAACATCCTTGAAATTCCACTTTATAATCTCAAATTATCGCATTAAACAAAATTTTAAATTGTTGCATTGCAGACAAAGTTGTGCCCGTAATGGCTAGACTAGTAAATTTTTTATGTAGGTAGAAACTGAAAAGTTTTGTTTATAGTTATTTGTTTAGCGCGAACAATGTTTGGGAAACATAAAAGCATACTTTTTTACACGACGATAATATAGAAATATTATACAACTTTTAATTGAGTTGAATGTTGAATTTTAATTAAAAATTGACTAAATAAGTTTTAAATTAGCAATTCGGTAGCTATTCTTGAATCGTAATACCGCAAATTTAAAATAAAATTGCGATAATTTCCCAAATAATGTAAACTGAGTTATTATTTATCATCTATTTAGACGTAAAACGGACCCATGAATATATCATTATTGGCATTACCTTTGCCACTATCTATACATTGCTCCATATACCTACTTCGTCTTCTTCTTCACGTGCCATCTCCGCGACGGAGGTTGGCAATCATCATGGCTATTCTGATCTTAGATGCTGCTGCTCTGAATAGTTCAATTGATGTGCATCCGTACCATTCCCTCAAGTTACGCAACCATGAGATTCTTCTTCTTCCTACACTTCTCTTGCCCTGGATTTTCCCTTGTATAATCAATTGAAGTAGGTTGTATCTCTCATTACGCATAACATGCCCCAGGTATTGCAGCTTTCGTGTCTTGATGGTTTCCAATACTTCCATTCTTTTGTTGATTCTTCGTACCTACTTCGTACCTTGGGTTATTTCAATAGTCATCCTCTTTACCGACATGTCCTGTCTCAACGTTTCCACGTATTCTTTGGTTTTAGGTCTCAGGAACTGAGCCATTTTTTACATTGGGTAGATTCTCAACGTCGCTTTCTTATTTTCGGATCAATTATTGCCACCAAAAGGTTCCCCTAATGTTATAATTTTAAACTTTATTCTTGTTTGTTATTCCACTCATTAATCTACACATTCACAGTGATATCACATGCATTTTTTAACTGTCCAATCTTTAGTTGCGTAAGTCATTACTAGTCTTGTGGCAGTTTTTTTTTTCAGTTTCATTGGAGTTTTTCTCCCACACGACACATCACTTTCCTCCTTCTATTTGATCCATCCTGACCTAATTTTACCGCATTCCCACTCCACCTATTTTCCTATTACTCTGAACGAGCCCCACGTTGGGCGCCAGTGTGTAACAATATAACACCAAATGTATAACAGTTAAGTTACTACCTAGATTATTGATATTATAACTATAAAAAGACACTTAAGATGCCATTTTCTTTGTTAGGGCTTCTGTTGGGGTGCAAAATATTGCACTAACTAATCATATTTATTAAATATAAAGAAAATTTAATGTATTAAAAAGCAAATCGTACCTAAGCTTTCCAGTCCAAAAAATTAAAATATTAAATGATACTTAAAGCAATATTATATACATAAACCATAAATATATTAATAAGAACGAAAATCAGAGAAGCGAAAGAAAAAGAAGCAAGGGAAAGATGCGCAGAAATTGAGACTCTGCAGTCAAAGTACGATAGCCACAATGTACATAGGAAAGTTAAAGAACTCACAGGGGGACTAAAATGAAGGCAGAAAGGAAATATAACTGATTCTGACGGAAACATCATCTTTTTTACAAACAGAGTAAAATACGAACGTGGAAAGAATATCTAGAAAAACTATTTGAATACCAAAAAGATAACATCTTTCGAGCTAGAAGAAGATGTAAATGATGGACCAAGAATATTACAGCAGGAAGTTTATTTCGCAATAACACAGTTAAGGGATGGCAAAGTGGCAGGCCCTGATATTATACAAGCAGAACTACTTAAACTAATAGACAATGAATCAATAGCAATAATCGCAAAAATATTCAACAACATATACAACTGTGGAGAAATACCAACAGAATGGTTGAAATCTGAGTTTATTGCACTTCCAAAAAAACCAGAAGCCAAAAAATGTCTAGATTACCGTACTATAAGCTTCATGAGTCATCTCCTAAAAGTGTTCCTAAAGATAATTCATAAGAGAATCTACAAGCTGTGTGAAAGTCAAATTTTCCCCAACCAGTTCAGGTACACAAATGTTGTTGGTAATAGAGAGGCTTTGTTCTCAGTATAAGTGTTATTTCAGAGATGCAGAGACGTCAACTGCGACGTATACGCATGTCTGGTTGGTTACGAGAAAGCGTTTGATCGATTACAGCACGCAAAGATGATGCAAATACAAAAGAAGCCGGAATTAACAACCAAGATCTGAAAATAATTAGACATCTTTACTGGAATCAGACAGCAAATCTCAGAGTTGAAAAAACTAACTATAACTAACTATGTGAAAATCATGTGTGGAGTGAGGCAAGGCTGTATTTTGTCTCCTCTAATCTTCAATCTGTACTCTGAAAGAATATTTATCGAAGTATTGCACGAAACTGAAAAAGGTATTCTACTAAATGGTTATCGGCTAAACAACATCAGATATGCAGATGACACCATAGTATTTGCGAGCAACTTAAAAGACCTACAAGTTCTTATCGGAGAATACTTAAGACCGAGTCACAAATGAGGAGGTCCTCAGAAGAATAAATAAGAACCAAGAGGTACTGACCACCATCAAATCTTGAAAGTTACAATTCTTCGGACATATTATGCGAAATAAATCCAGATATGCTCTCCTTCAAGCCATCATGCAAGGAAAAATATTTGGAAAACGAGGTCCAAGAAGAAAAAGAACATCTTGGTTAAACAACCTCAGAATCTGGTTCAATACAACATCTGTGCAGCTTTTCCGCGCTGCTGCAGATAAGATAAAGATTGCCATGATGATCGCCAACATTCGTAATAGATAGGGACATCAAGAAGAAAAGAAGAAGGCAGTATATATACACTGTCTCTTCTGTAGGTAAGGGTGAATGTATTATTCAAGTAGTAAATCTTTTTAAGTAAATTATAAGTTTCAGTGGAGATGTTGGTATCACTAACACGAGTTGTAGGGTCGCTACAGCTCTTTAACCCGTCATTGTTCGCGTGGTGAGTGCAGCGCTTTGTTGGTATTATTTTTAAGGCTATAAAAGTATTCAGCCGGCATTTAGACTCAGTGTAATCTCTAATGGTAGTATGTAGAAGGCACTTAAGTGTAAAAACATTACACCACAACTAAATATTTATTTCTTGTCCGGTCATAAGGTCATGAGCGCGCTGAGCGTCGTGCTATTTTTACATCACCGCGGAGATATAATTGTACTACCTGCGATTTTTATTATGGATCCAGTCCAAACCATGCCAACTTTTGGCATGGTTTGATGTAATTAAAGCAGAGGAGAATGAAAGTAAACCTGGTTTACAAGATGAAGAAGACAGTTATATAGACCAGTAGGAAAATTTAGGCCATAATACAGACTCCGAATTGTCAGCAGATTCTGATGACAATAATGTGGCTCATGTTTATCGTAAAGGTGATCCAGTTTGTCTTGGAAAAGATGGTATAACAAAATAGGCTGTTCATTAGTAGGCGAAAAACCAGTCGCACACGTAGGCGCATCATAGTTACTCGTCTACCAGGTGTAAAACAAATAGCGAAAAATATGTTAGCATCAATTGAATGCTGGAAATAGTTTTTCTCTGACGTAATGATTAACCAAATTTTGCAACATACCTATACGTATTTACGAAAAATGGGCAACCAGTTTTCTCGTGAAAGGGATGCAGTATGTACCCTTTATATGTACCTAATAGTGATGAAATTAGAGCACTATTTGGCTTGTTGTACTTAGCTGGTACTTTTCATGTAAATCTGGACGATCTTTGGGCTACACATGGAAGAGCTCCTGAATGTTTTCTGACAATTATATAAAAGAAGCAATTATATATTCTCCTTCGTACACTATGCTTTAAAGATATCCAGTCCAAAGCAGAACGACGAAAGCAGACAAACCTGCACCCATTAGAAAAATTATTTTTGGCGAGTTTTTGGAAAAGTGCATGGCTGGCTATACAGTTAGAATGTACTGATGCATTGACGAGATGCTTGAAAGTTTTCGGGGAAAATGTAGCTTTCATCAATATAAGGCCAATAAGCCAGCAAAATATGGGATAAAAATGATCGCACTTGTTGATTCTCGAACTTTTTATACAGCAAAGTTAGAAATATTTGCTGTAAAGCAACCAGAAGGCCCTTTTGAAATAGATAATAGTCCTAGTAGTGTGGTTAAACGTATGATAGAACCAATTGCCTATACTGGACACAACATTACTTGCAAAAACTGGTTTACGTCCATTCCACTGGGTACTGACTTGCTACATAATTACAGGATAACTTTAGTAGAAACCCTAAGAAAGAATAAACCACAAATTCCTCCTCTTTTTGAGCTACAAAAGGAAGACCACTAAACAGCGGCATTTTTGGTTATGGTAAAGACTGTCTTTCACTATCATACGTTCCCAAGAAAAACAAAATTGACGATGATGAAAAAAAAACATGATGATGAAAAAACGGATGACAACTTTAAGCCGCAGGTTATAACCTTCTACAATACGACAAATGGAGCAGTGGATGTTGTGGACCAAATAAAACGTAATTACTCCGTTTCTCTAATTAGTTGCCAATGGTCATTTATAGTATTTTTTTCATTGATGAATTTTGCAGGAGTAAATAATCAGGTAATTTATTATAGCAATACTAATACTAAATTAGAACGCCGTAAATATTTAAGACAAATTAGTACAGATATCATCAGACCCCACCTGATAAGTCGTGGATCAATAAAAACATTGCCAATATTATTACGACTTCAAATAAGACGCCAAGCAGGCCTTCCTGATAAAGTAAATTAAAGATAGAGTCAAATGTTTTTACTGCCCTCGTACCTAAAAAAAATAGCGTAAAGTATTCGTGAATAACTGGTCTTTAAAACACTTGCTCTATTTCGCGCGAAAAATCGCGCGTATTTTAAAGACATCAATATTCACTCATATTTTAATATACTAATTTATAGAAATATAACAAATGTGACGTTTATAACATTACAGTACGTATCATAGATGCTTAAAACTATTACATTCACAATTATTTTACCATTCAAACTTATTATTTTATTTGTAATAGTAACTCCATCTTTAAATAAATATTGCAGATACGATTATCAATAATTAGTATCTAAATACAGAGTATAACACAGTAATAAATTGAATAACAATTTGGAAAAGAGAGTTTTCAAACCGTTTTCGAGAAAATCGCGCCATTTACGTTTGTGGAAGATAAAAATAATTTCACCGAATAACTTCAGCGTCTAAACTTCTAAGTTCTAATTGATTATTCTTGAATATAAGGTTGTTTAATAAGCTGACAATATGTGTCAACTGATTCGTATTTATGATCTTACTGAAAGATTATAATTATATTGATTTGAATTTACAATTCACCCATTATTGGAATAACTGACAACATAAAGCATTTCCAGTAGCATATTTATGTCGTGTGCATCGCAATCTTAATACAAAAGGAGAATGAAAGGTCAATAGATATATATTTGAAGTTTAATGATATTATCTAATATTCAATCAGGATACTGTTCCAATATAGTACAAAGTTAATAAACATTAAATGTGATGTAATTTTTAAAAGATTTACGAACCACTAAATCAATATAGAAAGTTCGTATGGACATATAGAAATTTAATATCAAAAAAATATATCACGGTGGGTGGGCAAATTCACGATAATTGAAGAGGTTGATTTATTCCCCCACAACTCTGATTAAACATCCTTGGCATATTAGTCATTCTTCGGTATCACTCATATAATAGGTAATCAATGTATGACTGCCTTCAATCCTCAGTTTAATAGTTGAGTTGCTATTGCTTTTACTTTTCGTATATTACTGAAGTATTGTTCTAAAGCTATTTTCTTGTGGCATTTTAAATTAATTACTATTTAAATGGGAATAAGCCACAATTAGAGGTTAAAATACATTTATTGACGTTTCAATTTCCACTTCGGAAATCGTTCTCAAAATACAAACTATTTAATTAGAGGTTAAAATACATTTATTGACGTTTCAATTTCCATTTCGGAAATCGTTCTCAAAATACAAACTATTTTGTATTTTGAGAACGATTTCCGAAGTGGAAATTGAAACGTCAATAAATGTATTTTAACCTCTAATTGTGGCTTATTCCCATTTAAATAGTAATTACTGAAGTAACCGATCGATTTATATTTTAAGACCAAAGAAAAGGAAGTAATTTCTGTTAAGCCAATTTCTTGGTTGGTTAGTCTCCACTGAACATCTTTTTCTTTAGATTAGGTTGGTGATGAAGTTTCTTGTATAAGGTTGTATAAGGTATAAGCAAGTTGGCAATCAAATACAAGACTAAGAAATACGACATGGGACGTCTGGAGGATAGAAATGTCAAAGATAAGAAAGACGTCATTACTTTTCAGGTGCATTCTTATTTCTTAAAGCTACTTGATTGAAGTATAATTAATTTAATTAAGTATAAAGGGTATTTTGACATCTATCAAGTGATTTATGTTTAGTTTGATTTTGCATTTCAGCATGTCTACATTGGCACCTAAACAACGCTTCCAAATTGTACAAATTTATTTTGAAAATTATCGTTCTGTTCGTAATACGTATAGCGCAATAAGTCCATTTTATGGTCAACATAATCGTCCGTCAGAGCAATTAATTCGATTAACCATGGAACGTTTTCGCACCACGTTTACTCTAAATGATAATCCCATCTACAGAGAAGAAGATATTACTGATGTAGAGCGTACCATAGAGAAAGACCCGGATCAGTCTATCCACCATCGCGCATAGCAGTTGAATGTGTGTTCATTCACATTGCACAAAGATCTTAGTTTGCGTGCTTATAAAATCCAACTCGTGCTAAAATTAAAGCTACACGATCACTTAGCAAGGCGTAGATTATGTGAATGGGTCCAAAACGAGATTGGTTGAATGGCTGTGTCAACAAACAAAACTGTCGTATTTGGAGTGAATATAATCATCAAGTGCATGTTGAAACACCATTACATCCAGGAAAACTGACTGTTTGGTGTGCTTTGTGGGCTGGTGGAATTATTAGTCCATACCTCTTCAAAAACGATGCTGGCCAAAACGTTACAGTCAATGGTGACCGCTATAGAGCCATGATTGCTGACATTTTTATTCTTGATGTGTACAACCATGGTGTGCAGGAGCTGTAGTTTCAAGAAGACGGCACATGTCACACAGCGCGTGCCACAACTAATTTATTGAAATAAAAGTTTGGTAACTGCATAGTTTCACATTTTGGACCCGTGAATTGGCCTCTAAGATTGTGCGATTTAACACCGCCAGACTATTTTCTGTGAGAATATGTGAAGTCGTTAGTCTACACCGATAAGCCTGAAACGATTGACCACTTGTAGAACAATGTTCGCCGCGTTATTGCCGATATACGGCCACAAATGTTCAAAAAAGCCATCGAAAATTGGACCCCTAGTTTAGACTAAGTCTAGAAATCATATTTAGATTATAATGCCAAAAGATTATTTTTTGAATAAAGTCAACTTCATGTCAATTTAAAACATCATTTTTGTTTTATTTTATTTCAAAGTTCTATATCTCTAAAAAAAAACAAAAATCTTGATAAAAAGTATATTTCGAGAAATTTGCACAGAATCTTCTTTATACTCAGTAGATATTATGGTTTTAAGTTTACAGGACAATCCGTATATTTCTTGCAATAATTCAGAACTCATCCGTCATTAAAATTAAATAAACCGATATAAGCAGGGAATTAATCACTGTCTGGAATACGTTTACGAGTTATTTTTTTACACCACGCTTGATATCATTCAATCTCTTGTGCATATTCATGAGAGACTAAAATAATGATTTCGGGGAACAGTTGGAGATATTCGATAGGATCTACAGTATCAAATTATGGTCTGTAAAGCTATCACTTATGAATGAGTTTTTATCATTCGCTATTATTATCGTGTCTACGCTATTAGTTGAACAAAACGAAAAAATATTTTGGCTTTTTTGAAAGTTCTGTTCCATATAATAATAGTAATAATACAGGACAGTTTTATAAGTAACTATTTAAATGTCAAAGGGGATGATAATAAAAATAAATTGTATGTTTGTACCATAAGTATACCTACTCTTATAGTTGATATAACGAGTAGGAATGGATGAATAAAGGTAAACATGTAGTCCAATATCTCAATTGACATATTTAGACGCGCTCATTAACAGATTAAGTGCCACCATATTAAAAATTTCACGGTCTCCATTGGCCAATAAGTTTTTTTTTGAAAAAGTATTTCTATTACTTTCTTTAACTTTCACATCAAAAACTAACACTCTAAAATGCGAATTTTGGTCAAAATTTAATTTTTTAAAATGTGAGTCCAAATTGGAGTTTCGCGGCCACCAGCAAGACTTTTTTCCCAAAATGCCAGTGTGAGTCCAACGTGGAGTGACGCCTTGACTTGTCTATTCCTGTTGATAACGTAAATCTAACAAGCAAAGGCGCCGGGCCGTGGCTTCCGGGTATTTCTTGTCAGTACTTGATAAGAGCGGTACAATGCAGTCGTACGAGAAAGAGCAACAAAAACTTGAAAAGTATTGGCAAGAAATTCTGTCAGTTGAAGTACGAGTACCAACCAACTGATTCTAATGATAGTGAAAATGAATCGAGTGCTCCAAAAAGAAAACGAGTGACGGAAATACCAAACCGTTGGGACAAGATGTATCGGCGTCCACCAGTAAAGGAAAAGAATTTACGAGTATCTGAGAACATGTTGATGCTGCTATAGAATCTGTCATTGCCCAACATTCTGAAGTCTCTGAGGAGGAAATTTTAGAAGGACCAATAGTATCTAATGAAATGAATGCAGCTATAGTCTGGGGGCCGGTTAATAGCGAAAATTTACAGAAATTTACATTTGGGGACTATGATTCTGCAGGTTTTCATACACAATTATACGAAAACTTCTACAACAAATCGCCCATTCAATTCTACGAATATTTTGTAGACGATGATCTTTTATCCATGACGGTAAAAATGTCTAATTTATTTTGTTTAACTGATTTTGATTTTTTTTTTAATTTTTAGGTTGAAAAAACAAATCGTTATGCCCTGCAGTGTCAGGAAAAAAATCAGAAAAAATGTGCACGTATTACCGCGTGGCACAACACTGATGTCGCCGAGATAAAACGATTCATGGGTATAGTTATATGGATGGGATTATGTCATTTCAATTACAATTCAGTAACAACAGATGACCGTTTGCAGAAGATTGTTCTCTTGGTTAGCAGACTGAAGAATAAATTCAAGGCTGCCGTCATTCCAAAGGAAAACGTGTGCATTGACGAAACTTTAGTGCCTTTTTAAGAGCGCCTAAAATTCAAGCAGTATATTACCAACAAGAGGCACAAATTTGGGATCAAATTATTTAAACTTTGTCTGGAAGGTGGTTATACCTACGATTTTAACGTATATTGTGGAAAAGAACATGCTGAAGGTAGTAGTAGCGTACCAACAAATGTAGTGATGAAACTTATGGATGGACTGCTTGACAAAGGACGAACACTTGCGATTGATAACTACTACAGTTCTGTCACACTTGCACATGAACGCCTGCTCCGAAAAACTTATATGATTGGTACGCTGCGTGTAAACCGCAAACATAATCCCAATAACGTCATTTCCAAAAAATTAAAAGTAGGCGAATATGTAGCTGAACAAAGTAATTCGGGCATCGGTGTTCAGAAGTGGAAGGACAAGCGAGATGTGCTGATGATAAGTACCAAATTCGCAGACGAAACGGTGACAATGCAGAAGGCACACGGTGATGTTGTAAAGCCAAAGAATGTCATCGAATATAATAAATTTAAAAGCTTCATTGATATATCAGATCAAATGAAAAGCTATAATTCGCCATTACGTAAAGTACTAAAATGGTACAGAAAATTATCGATGGAGCTCTTGACTGGAACAGCACTTATAAAAGCCTATGTCGCCCATCCAAGCATTGCCAATAAAAGCATGACGATTACCAAATTCAAGGAAGAGGTAATTCGGGGTCTATTAGGAGATTTTATTGTCACACCAGTCATTATGGAAAATAGTCTCTGGAAAACAACTCATCGATGTTGGCCGTGCAGGCAGATGTACAGCGTGTTACGCAAAAATGGCAGAAGAGGAAGGAAGGCAAGTAGCACAGAGGAAAGCAACCAACATCACATTGACATGTGATGGCTGTAAAAAATTCTATTGTCTTGACTGTTTTTTTGTCGCACATTCCGTAACAAAAAATTAAATTATTACTTTAGATACAATTTTGATATAATGTTATTACGTTTATTTTATGAGAATAAAGCTTATTTTGCCCAAAATGTGTTCTTACTATGAATATATAACAAAAATATGTATAAGTACGCAACTGTTATTTATACATATTATGGGCCATGTGAGTCCTCGTTGACATCTCAGAGGCACAGGCCAAATATAGTTTATAGACCATCTGGCCAGGCTCGAAATGTCCCCGTGTATTTTAAATGAGTTCGAGAAGCCGCTGTTGAGATACACAGCATTTTCTGACGAACTAGTGCGTGGGTCCACGTTGGCATCACGCGGCCCGTATATACTTTTATGTGAGAGTCCGTGTTGGCTTCTCATGGCACTTAACCTGTTAAAATACTAGGCGGGAAAATAAAGCATTACACCTTTAATTTTTTTAAAGTAAGACGGATCGTTATGAAACCTTTTGCATTCGATTCGGAAGAGCTTCAGGAAAATTCTTGAACACTTGGCATGAGGGACAAATGAAAATTGGATTGTTGTAGGTGGAAAATGCATTTTTCGGTAAGTTAAATTTCATAATAGGCCTGAATAGGATCAGGTTATCCAAAGCCATTAATTAAATGAAAAAAAAATTATTAATAAAAATTCTGCCACTTGTAGAGGAGTACGTACAAAATGACATATTGGTTTTATTATTTGATCACAGCTCTTGCAAAAAACTGTCTAGAGATAAAGATTCTAAATCAATTATCACTGGTTCTCTATTCATTGAAACTAGTCATTAATAATTAGGTAAATTTAACATAAAAAAGTTATTGTTAATTTAACTGAGATTAGCCAAAAACCGTTTTTTCCATATGCTATGGACAAAATGACATACACGCTTAACTATACTATTTATTTAAATGTATATTGTCCTATTAAAAAAAATAATGTCAACAATTACACATACATTTTATTAATTTTAATTACAAAAAAATATTTATTTACATAGCTCACAAATAAAACCAAAGACTTTTTTTGGAACGTCAGCACAAGCAGCGTGAGCCCAATGAGAACAATTATTGTACCCAATCTTCTCCAGTCCTGGAGTGGGAATAAAGATCGTTGAAATATAATTCATAAAAATTATCATTTTCAGTGTTGTTAAACAAATCTTCTTCTTCACTGTCATATTTAACTAACCTTTTACTGTCGTGTCTTTTTCTCTTTGCTGGAGGATCTTTGGGCTCATTTTTCAATTTATGTTCCTCCATATTAGGAGTAAAGGTTAGAATTAATGATGTTTAACGAGTCTTTGATTTACGTTTTTCCTGTCTACTAATAAATTTACCTTTTGGTGCCGGAAAAAGTTCCTCTATAGAAACAGAAAGAGTGGAAGTCGATGCACGTTCTTTTTTGTCGGTGGATAGACAATTATCCTGTGACATACGTTTTGTAATAGCGTTTTGTGAATGGTATTTTCGCCGAAATTCAGACAATGTTAAAATTATGGTGAGGTAAATGTGAAAAATTGTCCTATTGATCAGAATATATTGTGCTCCCAAGCTAAGCTTATTTTTGAGAGATTGAAAGAGGATGCTGGAGAAATCGCTAACGACGAACAGTTTAAAGCTAGTAACGATTGAATCAGCCGATTCAAAAATCGCTGTAATTGGCATCTATCTATCTAATTAGCCTTCTTCGGTCCATCTTTGGACATAGGCCTCCCCAATCCTTTTCCATCCTTCTCTGTCTGTCGCTATAGTCATCCACCTAGAGCCCACGTGCTTCTTGATATCATCTGCCCATCTCATTTGTGGCCTTCCTCTGCTTCGTTTATATTCTCACGGTCTCCAAATTATAAGAATTTTGTTCCATCGGTCTTCTTTTTGTCTTATATTGTGTCCGGCAAATCTCCATTTTAATTTTGTAACTTCTTGTCTAACATCCCTCACTTTTGTTTTCTCTCTTATTGTTTCTCTTTTTATCCATTAGTCTTATGTGCAATATTTGTCTTTCCATTGCTCTTTGGGTTTTTATGATTTTGTTCATGTTTGCTTTTATAAATGTCCACGTTTGGGAAACATAAGTGAGAACAGGGAGTATGCATTAATTGTATACTTTGGTCTTAAGATGCTGTGGATATCTTTTGTTTTTAAGAATGTAGCTCAGTTTGCCAAATGCCGCCCATGTTAGTCTAACTCGTCTTTTTATCTCTGCTGTTTGGTTTTCTTTGTTAAGTTTTATAGTTTGACCAAGATATATATATAATCCTGAACTTGTTCCATTTCATCTTGTTCGATCCTCATTGTGATGTCTTCATCTGTATTTGTTATGATTTTGGTCTTGCTGTAATTCATATTAAGGCCTATCTTTCCAGCTTCTACGTCCAGTTCTTTCATCATTTCAAATAATTCTTCTTTTTTATCGGTTATCAATGCGATGTCATCAGCGTACCTTAGATGGTTCAAGCATTGTCCACAAATGGTTATACCTTTTTCTTCCCATTCTAATCTTTTAAAAATATATTCCAGAGCCTGATTGAAAAGTTTCGGTGATATTATGTCACCCTGTCTCACGCCTCTATTTATTTGTATTGTTTTTGTTACATACTTTAATTGTTGTTTTGGCTTCCTTATACATATATATATATATATATATATATATATATATATATATATATATATATATATATATATATATATATATATATATATATATATATATGTATATATATATATATATATATATATATATATATATACGTATATATATATATATATACATTTATATATATATATACATTTATATATATATATATATATATATATATATATATATATATATATATATATATATATATATATATATATATATATATATATATATATATTGGCTATTAGTTCCGTATATCTGCGGTCAATTCTGCTGTTAATCAAAGAACTTTTCACTGCCCAATGTTCGACACTGTCAAAAGCCTTTGTACGCACTGTGAAGCATTGTAATTGGCATAGCATTGCAAAAAGCGGACAAGTGGCCAGTGCTGATAAAGAGGCTGCGTCTTGTTATCCACAGAAATTAAAAGCCATAATAGTTGAATGTGGCTACACCAAACAAATCATATTTAATGTAGATGAGACATTAGAAAAAGATCGATTGACAGTGATGGTGGGATCAAATTCAGCTGGTGATTGCAAGTTAATACCACTCTTAGGTTATCGCTCAGAAAATCTAAGGGCACTAAAAAATAAATATAAATCTGGCTTGCCTATAATTTGGACGTCTAATCGGTAAATGTTATTAAAGAAGAGCTTGAGTGTTTGGATCCAGTTCAATCTGAGGATCAAATGACGATTGGAAACTTGACTGAATTAAAAAGGGATTAAAAATTTCAGAAAATATAGACCACAACGAAGAGCGCATTTCTTCTACTAAACAAGGGATAAAAAAAATATTAGCTTGCTATGAAGAAATTTTGCGAGAGAAAAAAAATCTTTGAGTCGTCAAACTACTTTATTAGATTTTATAAAGCCTTCTACATCAAAATAAGTTCGCATACCTACATAATCTACATAAAATCGCGTAAGTTCGGTGTATTACTGTACTCAGTGTACTCTATAATTATCAGTTGCTGTGGAACTGTACTTTTCTTAAAAATGAATATTATTGTAACTTTATAATACCAAAATACTTTTGAAGTATATAAACAATCAGTTACTAGTAAAAAATGCTATGAAGAACAAAATTTCGTTTAAGCTTAATCATTAAGAGTAAATACCACTTACACTTACCACACAAATTCACTTATACCACAAGCTGGTACATTTCAGGATTAAATATAACCG
Source organism: Diabrotica undecimpunctata (assembly GCF_040954645.1). Taxonomy (NCBI): domain Eukaryota; kingdom Metazoa; phylum Arthropoda; class Insecta; order Coleoptera; family Chrysomelidae; genus Diabrotica; species Diabrotica undecimpunctata. The sequence continues at coordinate 21,532,242 of NC_092804.1, read as the reverse complement.
CGGCGTCGGTTAAAGGAAGCAAAAAGAGCCATTTCGTAATATAAATGACTTTACTCACCAAAATCTGAATTGCAAAAATGTTCCTGCGGGTGCTGGGGCATACAGGAGCAAGCGTCTGAACAAACAAAGACGCCACAGAAAAACGCCAACGTTACAAAAAGCACGTTCGAATTCATGATCTGCAAAAAATAAAAAAATGAGTTATGTTATGTCTGCTTCATTGAATTCGTCAATAGAGATGAAGTCGGTGTTAAATTTTAGTATTTGGTTTATCAAAGTATACAGGACGATCATTAATAAGTACTTTAAATCTTGTTTGATTACTGAAGATGTTATAACATGTTCAATATGCATAATTATTTAAAGTTTTCGTACTATATTGTTATTAGTATATTACAAAGATAAGTAAAACATTTCGTTTGTCCGTTTCTTCCACTGAAAGGCGTTGTAAAAGTAAACAAATTATGTTTATAAATCAATTTCTATTTTAATGTAAGAGTAGTGTTATATATAAATTCCTAGAATAACATGTGTATGACAATTATGAATGAATACTAACTACAGATGTTATCTCTAAAACTAAAGATATTTATTATTAAGTTATAAGTTATTTGTAAAAAAAAGTTAATAAAATGAGCAAAACGTATTTTAAGATAAAAGCCATCTCTCCTCTATTATTTAGAGATTGCGTGCTCATATTTATTACTAAAAAACAATATTTTAGGAGAATATTCAAGTCTACATCTTAATTTTTAGTTTTACATATTTTTCTCCACACACATCACAAAAGTTTACGTATTTTGTACAACCCTCATGCAACCAACGGGTACAATTGATGCACTAAATCCAGTCTTCGCGCTTATAGTCCAGGCTGTGGGTAAACAAAAGGGACAGTTTTTGTCATAATTCCATAATTAATTGTAGCAGTTGGGCGTTGTAGGGGGGACCTTCCTTAGTAATTCTTCTGTAAAAGCGACCAAAAATTTTTGGTTATTATTTTTTGATGGACGAAAAACAGTGAAAAATTCGTATATTTTTCCTTTTTTTAATATATCATTTAAGGTAATTATTTTGAAGCAAAACTGCTTATAACATATTATTCCTTATTTTTTGACCTTTCATTTAAGCTTTTGTGAGTTCAATTTGGTCCAATAGTTTATGCATAATTAGCCTTCAAAGACGAAAATCGCTGTTTTTTTCAAATTGCAATATTTATTTCAGAAATGATTTTTTTTAAACGTTTTAACCTTTAAAATGAAGCTCTTTTGATTCCACATCGAATGAAATTTTGTAAAGTAAAATTTGTTAATTTGTTGCTGAGAAACATTCATTTGTTGTTCTCACGACCAAAATTTTGAAATGCTGTAACTTTTTTTTTTTAAAATGGTAGAAAGATTTTTCAAAGTGAATTGTCTTCTTTGAGATTTAAATTTTCATTTTATACCCTGGGATATTCCAAAAAAATATTTTTTACACCTCATTTTTTAATTTTAAAAAAAGTACTATTTTTTATTTATAAACAATTAAAGTTGTAGCCGCCCCTGAGCATTGTATGTAATTTTAACTTTCAGATTCTTTTAGCTGAAGACAAAACAAAGACAAAAGAAAATGTCTACTGGCTTCGTTTACACCAATTTCTCCATTTTTAATTGATGTAATAGCTTGCACAAGCAACTCTTCCGACCACTAGCCTCTGAACAATTTGCCGTTCCGCACATATTCTGTCGGCATGTTTGTAAAAAATAAAAAAGTAGTTTAAAAACCATTTCCTAGCATGCGGCATCTCTTGTGCAGTAATCACCAGCCAACTCACCTAAAGTTATAAGGAGAGATGGCTCAGTGGTTTTAACCTTAAAATTGTAACCAGCCAACGGATGGACTATATCTCAAGATATAAATATTTGGAAACAATCATTAATGAAGAAAATTATACTGAAGAAATTAAAGCAAGAAAATGTTTCAAAAATAAGAATGCTTGTATACTATGTGTTATTCTAAAGAGTGAATATTAGGGAAAAACTAAAAATAATCTGGACAGATCTAGTTACGAATATCAAGGTGTTGAGAAGGATGGAAAAGGGAACAACTAAGATCAGGAAGTTACAATATGCTTGCACTAATATTCCAATGAAAAATACAAGGAAGAAAACGACGAGCGAGGATATTTATTTCCCGATTGGAAAACTTGAGATAATGGTTTGGATTTAATTCCGTTTACTTGTTCAAGAAGCAGGTATCTAAAGTGCGGCCTGCCATGATAATTGTCAATCTTCTAAGAGAAGATGACACATAAAAAAAGAAGCTGACTTTTTCCATAGTTCTCTTATCCTATTGTCTGCGCCAAACCATTTCTTAACCATTAATTATAATTCTTTAACACAGTATCGTTTGAACCTTCGAAGAGAGAAGTCAAACAACAATAACCGGCTTACCGATTTGTTATTAATTAGTGTTCAAGTTTTTGTTTTTTCGTGTTGCTAAATTTATCAAAACAATTTAAATAAGTTAGATTTTAAAAACTTCGCCCCCGCCATGGGGAGCGTAAAAAATAAGACGCCAGATGGTGATAGTGGAGTTATTTGTGAAAGTGATAGTTTTTCCAATATGGAAAGTACTGCTGCCGTCATGGAAACGGGAACAATAGGTGCTAAGGAGGACGAACCAAAACTATTTGACTCGATAAATCCAGATAAGTACTTGTTAAATAATTATTGCGTATATGTTGAAAAAACTAATCAGCAAAGTTTGGGTCGTTTGCATCCTATGTTTGTAGGACATATTTTACACAAAAATCTAAAAGTACAAAACATTCAGGAAATTAAGGGAATAGGTAGAAATCGCGTTAAAGTAATATTAAATTCAATAGCAGAAGCTAATAAGTTGGTCACAAATAAAAATTTAAAAGAATTAAACTTAAAAGCTTTCATACCTAATCACCTTTTAGAGGTCAAGGGTCTGATCCGAGACGTTGACACAAGTTACGACGTTGATTATTTAAAACAAAACATAAATTCAAACTCAAGGGTTCTAGACATCAGACGAATGCACAGGAAAATTGAAAAAGATGGTAAAGCTGAGTATGTACCTAAGAAGACCATTGTAGTCAGCTTTGAAGGAAACATATTACCCAGCCATATATCCGTTAATTTTGTTTATTTTAATGTGGAAAAGTTTATAGGCAGGGTCACACAATGCTATAGATGTTTGAGATTCGGACACATATCAAAACAGTGCAAAAGCAGCCAAGAACATTGTATTTTATGTGGATCTGTCAAAACCGAAGAACATAACTGTTCTGAATTTAATAAATCATGTATACATTGCAAGAGTACACAGCATACATCGATTTCCAAACTATGCCCAATTTACGAGGAACAGAAACGTATTAAAAATTTAATGATAGAACAGAAAGTATCCTTTTTAGAAGCCAAAAAGCTTTTTCAATCTTCATATTCAGAAATAACAACGAACAATCGCTTTTCTGCCTTAACAAACTACGAGGCAGATTTCCCGAAACTACCTCAAAGTTCTGGTAATAAACATGCTTTCCAGCAGCCACAACCTACAAATACTCAACGTTCGGATAGTAGCAGACCTATGGCACTAACCCATAACAACAAAAAACGTAAAGCCACTACTTCTCCCTCATCCCCAAACTTACAGAACCCTCCCATGTTTAACTTCCGTTTTGGACCATCACATCCTCTTCCCCAGTATCCAAAGCAATCTACCTTTCAACCCACAGAAGGTGATAATAAAGATATTGCTCAGGCAGTGACGGAGTGTGTCATTAATTTTTTAAAAAATATTCACACACTTGAGGATTTAAAATCTGTAGATAATGAGAGCATAAATCAAAAAATATTTTCAGTATTGGAGGGTACTAAAACATTGAAATAAAATTCTTAGCATATATCAAAATCAAAATTATTTATCTAAATTATGTAATTCAAATGGAACTTTTTTCTGGCAGTATTTCTTATTTAAACATTAATCCAAGATTAAAATGCACTATTAAAAAAACAAATATGAATGTTTTCACTTATTTTATTATACAACTTTTTACTTATTCGTTAGAATCAGATGTTGGAGGACATCTTCAGTAAATAAGGTTTTCCAAGGACAAACAACTCTGAGAATTTTACAATGGAACGGAAGGTCCGTTGCATCCAATAAAAATAGTTTAGTTCATTTTTTAACAGCTGAAAACATTGATATAGCGTTGTTAAGTGAAACATGGTTCAAACCAAATCAAAACTATATATTTAAAGGTTATAATATAATCCGCCAGGATAGATACGATGGATATGCCGGTGTAGCAATTTTGATTAAAACTTCTATCTCATTCTGTCAAGTGAATATTACTAAAAATTTCAATGATAAAATTTTAGTTTGTGGCATCTCCGTTAAATTTAACAATTTAGAATTAAGTTTCTTGTCCGTGTATAGGCCTCCTAAAGTCCATACTTCTAAAGATGATTGGAAAAATATCTTCTCTCAAGTTACATCACCTTGTATAATTGGAGGGGATATGAATGCTCATAACTCTTTATGGGGCTCACTGCACAATGATGCTGCAGGTCATCAAATCGTCAGCAGTGTCGAGGACCTAGATCTTATTATTTTGAATAATGGGGAACCCACATATCTTTCCAAATATGGTACTCAGAAATCTATGATTGACATTTCTCTCTGTACAGCTAATCTAGCCAGTAAAGTTTCTTGGTCCGTATCTTCAGATACCTTAGGGTCAAATCATTTTGCTATAACCATGAACCTTTCGACAACTCACACATCACATGAAACAATTTATCCAAAAAGCAAATGGAATATCAATAAAGCCAATTGGTCACTTTATACATCCTTAATAGAAAACATGTTTGTCAACTATAGTATCTCTTTAAACACTTACGAAAATTATAATTTTCTT